>NW_017308537.1:155604-171936 GCF_000935625.1 Nanorana parkeri
TAGTCTCCTCCTTGGCTGCAGTGGTCTGTGTCCCCGCTGCCTCTGCCGATACAGGCAGGGAGAGCAGCAAAAGGGACACAGACCGCTGCAGCCAGTACCGGCAGGGAGAAAAATGGAGGAGCTGAAAATCAACTAATCCATAATGAGAATCGTTGACAACGATTCTCATTATCAATGTTATCAATTAGTTGTTTCAGCCCTAAACGCTCCCTCCAACCCCTCCTCTCCTCCGTCTGAGTATTATTTGACTACAGATTTATTTTTAAAAAAATCATATTTAGCACGGTCTTATTTTGCTATGCCACAAAAGCACTACAGATAAAGTAATCTCTGACATATCTTTTCTGCTCTGTAATCCATTCACTTTAGAGCTAAATTTTCTGTCTATCATCAAATAATGAAATTTAACAAATCTCTATAAAATAGTGGACTCCAGTGCGGATTCTTCTAGACTGTCCTCAACAAAATGTACTTTTCCACTACCTCAAGTATACATTCCTCATAGGCTGTGGTACACTTGATACTCAATGCAGCAAAATTAACTGACAATTTGTAAATAAAGAATCCACTTGGGTTGTATCCAGGAACATACACTGGGGGAAATATATTGACTCCCGGACCGTAGGGTCCGAATATGGGAGAAGGGAAACCGGGAGGTTGGTTTCGGGAAGGAACACCCTACATAAGACCCTATCCAAGATTAGGCCCAGATACTCAAAGTTGGATCCAGTGCGGATTTCTTTAAAATTTAGGACCCAAGAGATTTAGAATGTCTGCAGCGTCTACACTGTTTGTTGGACATTGGCTGATGGATTCTGGACTGATAGTTCCTTTAGCAAGGAATTGTGCAGGTATCCCAAACTGGTGGTTCCCTGAAAACGAAGAAGAGCTAGAACAAGCACTAGAACCTTGGGGGAAGACCTGGAGGTGCCATGGACAGACCAAAGGGAAGGGCAACCAAATTGTAATGCTGTAATTCAAAAGCAAAATTCAGATAGTGTTGAAGTGGCGGGGAAATGGGGATGTGCAAGTAGTCATTCTTGATGACTAGAGGCCAGAAAAATTCCCTGGTTAAAAGGCAAGCAATGACTGACCAGGCACATTCCATGTAGTGGAACCTCTGCTAAGAAGTCGGGAAAAAATAGGATTTTTGTACTCACCGTAAAATCCTTTTCGCTCCGTTCATTGAAGTACACAGGGCAACAGATCGTAGATCCTGAATGGTAGGGTATATCGCAACCTGGAGGAGTAGGACGCTAGGCACATAACCAAAAAAAAAGAAGACAGCCTAGGGGCGGCCCCTGCTGGTGGCCCAACCCCTCACTTGCTGACAAGTCTCCAGTAAGTAACAAGCAGTTAGGAGTGTACACCCCATAAAAGAGGGCGGGACCTGTGTCCTTCAATGAACGGAGAGAAAAGGATTTTACGGTGAGTACAAAAATCCTATTTTCTCTCCCGTTCATTGAAGGACACAGGGCAACAGATCGTAGATCCTAAATGGTAGGGACGTCACCAAGCAGTACACACTGAGGGATGGGCAACAACAACCAAACACCCAAAAGACACCTCAAATAGCCGCCTGCAACACATTGCGCCCCAAACCAGCATCCTCCGATGCCAAAACATCCACCTTGTAAAACTTAACAAAAGGTGTGAACAGAAGACCAAGTAGTGGCCTTACAAACCCGAGAAACAGAGGCCCCATGTCGGAAAAAGCCCAGGAAGCCCCAACAGCCCTAGCAGAATGGGCAGTGACAGGAAATGGAGGCTCACGCCCCTTAACGGCGTACGCCTGAATCACAACATTACGTATCCACCTAGATGGTAGCCGCCGACGCGGCCCGACCCGTACGAGGGCCCTCCGTGAGCACGAACAGGGAGTCGGTCTCGCGGAAAGAAGCCGTAGCTTCCAAGAAAACACGAAGAGCGCGAACCACATCCAAACAGTGGAGCGCACGCTCCTTCCTAAAGGACCGGCTTCGGACACAGGGAAGGCAAGACAATGTCCTCATTCAGATGGAATGCCGACACAACCTACGGCAGGAACGCCGGCCGAGGACGGAGAACCGCCTTGTCCCGATGCAAAACCAGCAACAGGGACTTGCTCCGACACCCGCCGAACGGAAGTGATAGCCACCAAAAAGGCCACTTTCTGTGACAAAGACATAAGCGGAATCTCCTAAAGAGGTTTAAACGGGGATTCCTGCAACACTGAAAGCACGAGATTCACATCCCACGGAGCCAAAGGCGAGCGGACAGGGGGAGCGATGCGCGTCATCCCCTGAACAAAAGGTGAGAACCAGAGCACTAGACGCCAAAGGCCGCTGGAAAAGCACCGCCAAGGCAGAGATTTGGCCCTTCACAGTACTCAAGACCAGCCCCTGAGCCACCCCGCACAGCAGGAATGCAGGGATTCAGCTGATGGAGAATAAACGCGGGGGCAGGGCCCCAGCCTCACACCAGGCAAAATAGGCCCTCCACGTGCAATGGTAAATCCTTCCAGAAACCGCTTTGCGCGCTCGGAGCACAGTGAAAATGACCGCATCGGACAACCCCCGGTCCTTCAGGACCTGGCTCTCAACAGCCACGCCATCAAAGCCAGCGACTGCAAGAAGGATGGAACACAGGTCCCTGGGACAGACGATCAAGGCACAGAGGCAGCCGACACGGGGTGGCCACCCCCAGCTGAACCACGTCCGCGTACCACACCCTCCGAGTCCAGTCAGGGACCACGAGGATGACGGTGGCACCCTCAGCCGCGATCCAACGCAGCAGCCGAGGCCACAGATACAGAGGGGGAAAGGCGGAAACCAAACCGTAATCCCAAGGAGCCACCAGGGCATCCACGGCCTCCGCCCAGGGATCCAGGGCCCGGGCCACAACCCTGTCCACCTTCCGGTTGAACCGAGACGCCAGAAGATCCACCTCCGGCGTCCCCCAGCGACAACAGAGCTGCTGAAAAACGTCCAGGTGCAGAGACTACTCCCCCGGATTCCGCGACTGTCGATAGAGGCAATCGGCCTGCCAATCGTCCACCCCCGGGACGTAGACCGCCGAGAGAGCCAGGACTCGATGGTCCGCCCAGGAGAGAATCCCGATACCTGTACGGTCACGGCGCCCAGGACCCCGCCCCAAAGGCTGGCGTCCGTGGTGACCACCGTCCAATGCACGGGAAGGAAAGGACTTCCCCTGCACCAAGGCCGGAGATTGAGGCCACCACCACAGGGAGGCCCTCGCCTCCCGAGATATCCGAATCTCCCTGTCCAAGGACAGGGAGGACTTGTCCCACTGTACTAGAATGTTGCGCTGCAGGGTCCCGGTATGATGTTTCGCAAAAGGACACTGCCTCGAAGGAGACCACCATGAGACCCAGGACCTGCATGCAAAGCTGAAAGGGGCGAACACAGGCGAGTCCTCAGTAGCCGGACCATGGAACGGAGCCTGTCCCGAGGAAGAAAGACCCGGGCCGTGACAGTGTCCAGAACCAAACCCAGAAACTCCAGGCGTGGAGAAGGCACCAGGCAAGACTGTCGCAGGTACAGAAGCCACCCGAACTTCTCCAAGGACCGCACCGCGACCTCCAGAGCCGTCACCATAGAAGAATGCGACTCCGCCCGTAGGAGCAGATCGTCCAGGCACCCCACGATCGGAACCCCCCCCCTCGACAACGCAATAGCGCCAGGATCGGGGCGAGCACCTTGGTGAACACCCGTGGGGCCGACGCCAGCCTGAAGGGCAGCACCACAAACTGAAAATGGTCCCCCCCACCGCGAAACGAAGACACCGCTGATGAGACTCGCAAACGGGTTAATGAAGGTATGCAACCCGGATATCGATGGAGGCCAGCAGGTCTCCCTGACGGAGCCAGGTCACCACGGACCGGACCAACTCCATCCGGACACCGACGGAACCGCACCAAGGTGTTCAAGCGTTTGAGGTCCAGGATGGGCTGCACCCCCACTTTCGTGGGCACAGTAAACAGGTCTGAATAAAACCCTTTGAACCTTTCCGGGGACGGAACCGGCACAACCACCCCCTGGAACAAAAAGGTCCGCCACAGCGCTACGGAGATCCGCCAACCGCGAAGGAGAGAGTCGCGTGTTGGACAGGAAGAACCGGTCTCCCAGATGGGACCGAAACATGAGCTTGTAGCCCGAAGAAACCAGCTCCCGGACCCAAGAGTCGTCGACGTGGGCCAGCCAAAAATCCGCAAAGAGCCAAAGGCGCCCCCCCACCCTGGGAACCAGAGCCGGGGCCCGACCTTCATTCAAACTGGGGCTCGGCAGACGTGGGCTGCCATGGACGCTTGGAAGCTTGGGAAGAGGAGGATTTGTTAAAACTTACCACCCTAGGTCGGAGGGCGGGCGAAAAAGCCGCTTGTGAGCGGAGAAAGTAGGCCCAGGCTTCCAGCGCGGTCCCTTCTTGCGCGCCTGGGGAAGGAAGGTACGCTGACCCCCCGTCAGAACCTTAAGGACCACACCCAAGGTGGAACCAAACAGACGGTCCCCAGGAAAGGACAACTCCTGTAGAGCCTCCTTGAAAGCCTGAGCAGCCGATCAGCACGTAAGTCAGAGCAAACGGCGATGCGTCACTGCCGACACCAACACCCTGGACACCAAAGGGTGCCGCATCCAAGGCCGAATTGCAGACATAACGAAGGCCTTGCACCACTGATCCGCTAATGCCACGAAAGCGGGGGAGACACTCTCCACCGCAATACCCTGATGTAACATCCTAGCCCACTCAGAGTCTGAGGGACCAAAGCCAAGACCGGACGCATGAGAGCGCCCGAGACAGAGACCGCAAAAGCGGCGCAGCCTTCCTATCGGAAGGGTCCTTAAAGGACGGAGAATCCTCCACCGGAAGAACCGTGGCCTTGTTCAAACAAGAGACCGGTGGATCCACCCCTGGCGGGGAAGACCACTTAGACACAAAGGCCCCCTCTAAGGGGTAGCGAACCGAGAACCGCTTAGGGACCACAGAGGACTTAGTAGGCCGTTTCCACCCTTCATAAAGGGGAAGGAAACACCTTGGCAGAACGCCGACACATATGCGTCCCAAACTGCACGTGCGGCAGCGTGGAAGTGCTGGCAATGTCCTCAATTTTAAGGGTCTCCCTGACAGCGCCGAGACCATTTCAGGTTCCCGGACCAGGAGCGTAGACGCAGCCTCATCCTCACTGGTCGGATGAGGATGTGAGGAATCCCCCGGATCAGAATGAGGTGACGTCGTGGGGAGTTCCCCCTCCTCATCGGACTCCCCTGACAAGGCAGGGGATGGCAAGGGCAGAACACGCTTCCTAGGTGGGCGCTGCGTCAAGGCGCGCTCCATGCGCATCACAAACCCATCCATGGCAGAGGAAAAATATTCCAGGGACAATGCGGTACCACCCACCCTCCGGTGGAACGCACGGGCGACAGGCAAAGCAGCGCAGGCGGACAGGACCCACAAAGAGGGGGTCTAGAGGGGTCCGCATAGCGCAGCCCACAACCCTCACAAGGCAATGCAGGAGAGTCATCCCTGCGATCCGCAGAAAAAAACACCCCACTGACCGGAGACCACCAGGCAAGGGGAAGAGGGACCCTCAGTAATTCAAGACCCTCAGCATTTGTTCCGGCCCAGATGTCTGACCCTGCAAGTCGGAGGAGCTCTGCACGCTGTATCCATAGGCGTCGGTGAGGACCACCCGTCGCAGCCGACCCACCGTAGCAGAGTCTGCATGCGCTCGTCGGTCACCCAGGGGAGACTACAAGGATCTACAGTCATCCAGCCTGTCGCCCTGGGGACACTTGCTAGAAGAAAATCATGTCAAAACGGAAGAAAGGAAAAAAAAATTGTCCAGAGAATTTTTTTTAGCTCCTTACTCCTGACGCTAGGCAAAAAACTGGAGACTTGTCAGCAAGTGAGGGGTTGGGCCACCAGCAGGGGCCGCCCCTAGGCTGTCTTGTCTTTTTGTTATGTGCCTAGCGTCCTACTCCTTTAGGTGGCGATATACCCTACCATTCAGGATCTACGATCTGTTGCCCTGTGTCCTTCAATGAACAGGAGAGAAATGTATATTTGTCACATTGTAAGACAAATCCTTTGGCTTTCAGGCATTGTGTAATATTTCCCTGCTTCTATGATGCAGAAGCTTCAGCAATAGTGCCCTTGGGGTCGCTCTGGTGGTGGAGCCTGGGAAAGCACAAAAAGATGGGTGAAATTTTCTCACCAAAACTCCTCAAGCCATTTTCACAAAGTCTATAGGAGACGCACCCAAAGGCGCCTATGCTCAGGAAAGCACACTAAACAGATATTGTTGTGTCACAGCCTATTCTCCATATCCTCATTCTAACATCATGGCTATCAAAATGTATTCTGTGTAGCATCCAGGCCCTGTTTAAGGGGAATCCTATCTTCTACTAGGCTGACTCTGCCTTCTAAGGCTGTGGTGCGTTCTCTGACCTTTGGACGATCGCGACTCAGGAAGTCTTTAGTGACCTTTAACTGATCAGACGACATTGTAAGCAAAGAAGCTTTACACATAATAATGGCAACCAGTATTTCCCCATGGGTAGGCTCTGGTTCCTCAGTCTCTGTGTTTAGAGACCGTACACAGTGGCTTCAACAACCACAGTGGCGTCAACAACCTTAGAAGATGTAGCCCAGACATTCTCTCCCCTCTCGAGCAGCTCATTCACTAAGGATCCCGTCACGCTTCCATCTGGCTAACCTCCTTGCTAGCACACGCTAAGTGTTATTTGTGGTGATGAGAATGGCTGATCACACTGTGGGCGCATATATCAAACTCTACCATCCCAGCACAAGGAACTTACCTGAAAGATGTTAATTTACAGTTTGGAAGGGGGCGCAGCATAGAGTTAAATGTGCAGTTTTAAAAAAATGATCTTTTATTAGAGTTACTTCCATAAAATTATATTTTACAAATAAACAATTAACATACAGTGCTTCCAACACATTTACTGTGCAAAGCATTCTGGGTTTGTGAATTGGAAAGACTAGCACTGCCTTTTTACTGGACTTCCACTAGCAATCTATACACACCTGTAAAAGCTAACAGAAAGAGATGGTTTGGAAATGTCTCTTTCCAGACTCAATCAGGTGCATGCTTTGTGAATCCAGTTGTATAGTAGATCAAACTTCAAAGGCAATTAACAGCCATATATTCCTACAAAAAAACCCTGACAATTGCAAAATAGATCATATACACCCCTTAACACCGCCTCTATTTAGTATGGATTATATATTTTATGTAAAAGAGAACTATGGCCCAACCTTTTTTGCCATAGTTCTCTAGGGTCACAGGAGGACCTATACTAATGTCCTCCTGTGACCCAAAACTCTGCATATAGCAGGCTACTGCCCACTATATGGCGACAGCACAGAGCCTCGCTGCAGCTGGGATGAATCTTGACAATATTGTAGGGATCAATCCCGCTGCCTGATTAACAGCTGGCTCTGCAGGGAGATGATCGCAAACTGATCAGTGACATGTGATCGCTCAGTTCTCGATCAATAGAACCAACGTGTGACAGCTTTAGTGTCACGCGTCGGCTCTAATTATGGGGATGAGTGGATTTCACTATCCCCATTATTTTCCTTTAATTCGGTCTTGCACATCTATAAAAAACGATTGAGAGTAAGTAAATTATAGGACCAATAAACTGCTCACCTTGGCATTTTCCAGCTCATGAAGCTCAAGCTGAACTGTAATCATTTCTGAAGACATTGTTTCATGAGCACGTTCAGACATCAATCGAAGTTCCTCAGATTTATTAGCCACCACAATAATCTGATGGTCTAATTTTTGATGTAATTGTTTTTCACTCAGTCTTGCTTCATCCAATTCAGCTTTTAGCTTCTCCATCTTTATACAGAAACGGAAAAGATTCAACATCACGTTACTTTTAAACAATCACAAAAGAGTCACATTTGATGTTACAATTCCAATATACAGAAAAATATGATATCAAGGAAGCATACTCCGGAGCTTGCCCTGACCTGCGATGGGCAAGCTGATGTGACCTCAGCTTGCCCTGACCTGCGATGTGAGCAGAAGTGAAATGTGACGTATTCCATCAACAACAGTGGCCCTGGGATGGGTTCTTCTCCAAATCTTGCCCTTTCCCCCTCCATCCCGTGCTCCTCCTTAACCTGTAGGTGTCTCCCTGAACACTGACTGGAATGAAGATAAAAGCATGACAGGAATAGCACACACCACAGTGGAAGAATTGATAAGGCGAGGGGCAAAGAGTTAGTAACCAGGCTGGAGCGGTTTGCTTGCAGCCAAGGAGATATTCAGTAAGGTAAATAGCTTCTGAAAGTGCTCCCAAACGGAGCGCAAGCCCATACTGATATATGTGACTTGACCTAGAAGAAGATAATTGACTCTCAGGGCACACAGCGGGTACATTTGCTTAGGTTTGTATTCCTGAACAGAGTCAAGGAACCTACACAGAAAATTTTTTTGGTGCTGCGCTCCTCGGTCAGAATTTAAAGACCCAGGCTGAGGAAATTAGGAATGAAACAACATTTTAAACAATGACTGGACAAACTTTGTAACCAAATGTGGTCCGGGAAATGCAGAGAACGTGATATGAAGGATGTGGTTAACCCTTTAAAACAAGAGGTGCATGGTTTGAAGGTGTAATCAAATGTGAACACTGACAAACTGGATGATACTGAAAATGGAGAACATCAGAATCTTATCAGAATTGTTGGGGTTCCAGAAAGAACTGAATGGGGGCCTTGAATCCCTCACCACCATCATCATTGCCCTGTGCCTACACTGAATCCCTCTCTTGCCCCTGCTGCCACCCTAGTTACCTGTACTCAGACTGAACCCCTCTGCAGCGACTGCCACCCTCATTGTTCTGTACCCACACTGAACCCCTCCCTAGCCCCTTCTACCTTTGTCACTACCCTGTTCCTACAATGAACCACTCTCTAGACCCTACCACCCCATCACTGCCCTATACCCACACCAAACCCTTCTCTAGATTCTGTTATGCTTATTATTGCACTGTACACACACTGAACCCCTCTCTAGCCCCTCATACCCCATTACTGCTCTGTATGCAAACTGAACCTTTCCCTTGTCCTTGCTACCCAATCACTGTCCTTTCATAATTAATACAACAGAATAACAACATTTGCAGAGTGTCACAGTCAATTACATATTATTTGGGGTTGAATAAAGACATAAGTCCATCAAGTCCAACCCATATAGGTCCACGCTTAACTCATTCTTAGGAACACTTGTACCCCTGAATATTACGGTCCCTCAGGAAATCATCCAAAGGTTTCTTGAACAATTCCACACTCTTAGCTGAAATCACTGCCAGTGGCAGCGAGTTCCAGACCCTAACCGCTCTTACTGTGAAGAACCCCCTTCGCCCCTTGTGCTGGAATTTTTTCTCCACCAATTTTAGGTGGTGGCCTCTAGTCTTTGTAATGGAGTTAAACTTAAAGAGTTTGTTGCCAATGTTGCTGTCACCATTGAACATCTTGTACATGAAAATCATATCCCCCTTAATCTCCTTACTTCCAACGTGAACATGTTTAAATTCAGTAGCCTTGTCTCATAGCTCTGGTCCTCCATTCTCCTAATTAGTTTGGTTGCCCTCCGCTGGAGTCTCTCCAGCTTAAGGACATCCCTTCTTAGTACCGGCGACCAAAACTGGACCGCGTACTCCAGATGCGGCCGAACCAATGATCTATAAAGTGGCACAATTACTTGTCTCTGCAATACATCCCCTTCTTAATACAGGACAAGATCCTACTAGCTTTGTTTACAGCAGCCTGGCACTGCAAGCTACCATTCAATTTGTGTTCTACAATGACCCCCAAATCTTTTTCCATTTCTGACTTCCCTAGTGGCATACTCATGATGGTATAGCCCAGTGGTGGCCAACCTTGGCACTCCAGCTGTGCCAAAACTACAAATCCCAACATGCATCTGCCTCTGGGAGTTATGTCTGTGGCTGTCAGAATCTTGCAATGCCTCATGAGACTTGTAGTTACAAAACAGCTGGAGTGCCAAGGTTTGCCACCACTGGTAAAGCCCGTTTATTTTTATTTCCAAAGTGCATTAATTTGCATTTGTCGATATTAAACCTCATCTGCCATATTTTATCCAGGTCCTCCTGCAATGTTATATTGTCACGATCCGTTTCTAATACCCTCCCTATTTTTGTATTGTCTGCAAACACAGAAACATGGCTTTTCACTCCCACCCCGATATCATTAATAAATAGGTTGAACAATATGGGACCCAGCACAGATCCTTGAGGCACACCGCTCATTACACTAGCCCGGTCTGAAAAGGTGCCATTTATAGATACTCTCTGGACACGTTCCCATAGCCAGTTCTCCATCCACGAACACACCACTTCAGCTATGCCCATAGCTCTCAGCTTTTGCATTAAGCGTTTGTGTGGTACCGTATCAAATGCCTTTGAGAAATCCAGATATACCACATTTACCGGCCTCCCTCCATCCATATCTCTACTTACCCCCTCATAAAAAGTTAGCAAGTTAGTCAGGCAGGAACGGTCCTTCCTGAACCCATGATCTACAATGACATCAAGGCCCAGTCTCCTTTCCTGTCAGGGTAGCTTATGTTCTCCAACAGCTGAATTACAAGTCTCAGCTAGTCCTGCTGGTCTCAGTTAGATAATTGGACTTGCAGTTCCTCAAAGTTGGGGCTTGCATCTGGTTGGGGTGCTCTAGGCAGAACATGGATGCTGGGTGCCATGGATGACAGGCTGCTCCTTCCCCACTCGGTCACAGGCGGTGCCTGCTGAGCCCTGAATTCAGGCTAAAAGCCCATGCTTTCATGCTCAGGTAAGCGGTGTTTGGAGCGATTGCTGTGGAGCGATTGCTGGGGAATAGAATATAGTCAGTCAGTCATGGAGACAGGTGCATCTACTGCTGGACCAGCCATATTCCCAGTCGCCAGAAAGTTTGGGAATTCTCCAGCCCTGCTTTATATCAATAGGGAATGATGGTATTTTGTATTAAAACATATATATTCTGCGATTAGATTTGTGTAAGATACATTGAAATAACCATCCCCCCCCACAAATATATATTTTTAATTCGATTAGTTCTATGTATAAAGTTTCTAGGATTGCACAAGAGATGGCAGATGTCACTGAAGGTGATGCAATTTTACATTTAGTAAAACATTACCAACTAGCTATAAAAGTTGTTTACAGGTGACACATGCAATGCCAGATACAGTATTTGCAAAGGTTAAATAATACCATTTACTATACTCAACTAACTACAAGGTTTACACTCTTGTTTATTAATTCATAGTGTTTGCAAACTTACACATAAGCTGTAACTCACTTGCATTCAGAAACAGGTGGAATCTAAAACGGTAGATGTGTATTTTTTGTATGGATCACTAAATGTATAATTGGGAATATTTATATTCCGCCACCATATTCCAGCGGAGTGACAAAACTTCTAAGTTTGTATTGAATAAACAATGAGTTTTTTTGTAGCTGCAGGAGATTTTAATAAATTTCTAAATGTCAGAAATGGATAGACATCCTGTCCTGGGGCACAGATCCCTAGTTGTTTTTTTTTTATTCTTGGTAAATTGCAGGAATGTGAGTTAATAGATGTTTGGGGTGCACCAGCGGGAGAAATATTCTTGTTTTTCCAAGTCGCATTCAATACTATCTAGGATAGATTCAGCAGCTGGTTCTTCTAATATATTGTATTAATATTAATCAATAACAGTGATAACATGGGTAGGGAAATCGGATTATTCTCGATTAACAATAGAATTTAAAAATAACTGTATGGATCACTACTTTTTGGAGATTAAATCTTTTTGGTTTAAAATGGTTTCCAGCATCCGACTCCATCTGAGCTTATTTTTTTTAAAAGATTGAATAACTCTGTGGCCTCTTGGTAATTTGGGAAGCCTTAAAAGAAGCATCTTCCAAGATTTTTTGTGAAACAGATTTTAACTGTTAAAGCTAAAAAGTATGAAAGAAGAATTTGATGGCACAGGTGAATAGAGAGGAGGAGGAATATATTAGTTATCTTTTATTTCTTTAAATAACTGGGAAGCAGCACAGGCTTTAGTGAGAACTGCATTGAAGAAACTGGAAAATATACTTTCTTCGAAACATTATTTTGAAAAGGAAGATAGTTGATTATTTGTTATATATTATGCAATATACAACATACACTGATCAGCCATAACATTATGGCCATTCAGAGGTGAAGGGAATAACATTGATTATCTAGTCACAATGGCAACTGGAAGTGGGTGGGAAATATTAGACGGCAAATTAACATTTTGTCCCTGAAATTTAAGGATATTAAGCGACCACAAAAGGGCCAAATTGTGATAGCTAGACATTTGGGTCAGAGCAGCTCCAAAACTGCAGGATGTTCCCGATCTGCAGTGGTCAGGACCCACTAAAAGTGATTCCAGGAAGGAAAACTGGTGAACCAGTGGCAATGGATGGCCAAGGCTCATTGGTGCACATGGGGAAAGAATGCTTGCCTGTGTAGTCTGATCCAATAGAAGAGCTATTGTAGGTCAAATTGTTGAAAATGTTAAAGCTGGTGTCAGACTTCTGTGTGGTATGATCCTGCACCGGGTTTGCCTCCTGTCCGAGCAACTCGGCTTCCTGCCAAGCTGCTCTGATCCTGTTATAAGACCAGCTCACTTGTTCTTCGGCGTTCGAGCAACGTGTCTTTACACTACACCTGGACCCACTTTGAACTTGTTCCTTTGGATCCTTACAAACCTTTACTTACTGGTGATTACTGCTCCCTGTGATCACGTATTTCCAACAAGAGGATTGTTTTCACCAGCTTCAGTGAACTCTTGCATCTGTGATTACTCGCAAGTCTCAGTTCTGCTCCTGTGGCTCTTTGAACATTCAAACTGCTTCGCCTGTCCTGCCCATCACATGTCCTCTGCTGTTTACCAGCGCTTTGATTACTTTAATGTATGCTCTTTGTGTACTTTCATATTCTGTACTCCCGACCTGCTTTGCGTATACTTGCTTCCCCCCAGCTTGTCTTTGAACCCTGAACCTCAGTGCTGCAATTAGTCTCCTCTATCTGTGCTAAAGGGCCGCAACATGGGAAGAACACAATCATCCTTACCATCAGAGGCTCTGTGGAAGACCTGGCAATTCTTAGATTCTGCACCTCTTATGAGTCTTCACTATCGCACAGACACCTACTCCCTGTGTTCTCTGATCTGCATCCCAGGTACCCTTTTAGCTCACTACTTTAATCCGCTCCGTAAGCCCCGGAGCCTACTTCCTCTTGTGTCCTGGTCCTCAGACTGTGACAGCTAGCTCTGATAGGTGTGTCTGAACACACAGTGCATCACAGATTGTTGCATATGGGGCTGCGTAGCTGCAGACTGGTCAGGGTGTCCATGCTGACCTTTGCCCAGAGACAAAAGCGCTACAATGGGCATGTGTGCACGAAGCAAACAACATGGTGATCTGATCTAGTCTGATAAATCATGTTTTCTTTTACATCATGTGGATGGCTGGGTGCAGGTGTGTCGCTTAACTGGGGAAGAGATGGCACCAGGATGCACTATGGGAAACAGGCAAGCCAGCAGAGGTAGTGTGATGCTTTGGGCAATGTTCTGCTAGGAAACTTTGGGTCCTGCCATGTTACTTTGACAGGTAACACCTACCTCAACATTGTTGCTGACCAAGAACAACCCTTCCTGGCAATAGTATTCCCTGATGGCGGTGGCCTCTTGCAGAAGGATAATGTGCCCTGCCACATTGCAGAAATGGTTGAAGAAGAATGGTTTGAGGAACACAACAGAGTTTGAGGTACTGATTTGGCCTCAAATTTCTTCAGATCTCAATCCAAAAATCGAGCATCTGTGGGATGTGCTATATAAAAAAAAAAAAAAAAAAAAAAAAAAGTCCGATCCATGGAAACCCCTCCTTGCAAGAGAAAAGGATTTGGTGCCAGATACCACAGCATACCTTCAGAGGTCTAGTGGAGTCCATGCCTCGATGGGTCAGGGTTATTTTAGTGACAAAAGGGGGGACCTATTCGGCAGTGGTTATATTGTTATGGCTGCTCTGTGTAAATCATCAATTGTGTCCCCTAGCAACCATTTAATCGAATGTGTACATTGAAAGCATCCAAGATATACTCGCGTGACCCTCGAGCATGTCTAGCTGCTAGACTGGTCATTGCAGCCTTGCTCCCCCTCTGCACCTGTGGTGTAATTTCCCTTGGCGTCCTCACACACAGTACACTGTATTGGATGTGTTGACTCACGAGATTGTAGACCGCGGAAGCGAGGCTGCAGAGACTGGTCTAGCAGCCAGGCAGGCTTGAGGCTCTGGTGATAAAAACAATTGGAGTGGCGAGCGCACAACAGGTGTGGACAGTATGGAAAAACCTTAAATAGCTTTAAAAAAACTTTAAAAAGCACTTTCTTAACCTCTTGCCGTCCGCCCGTAGTAAAAAAACGGACGGACGGCACTGCAGCATCTGCGGGTTGCCGTCTCCAGACGGCAATTTTTTTCTGCTCGCGCGCGCCCCCTAGCGGGCACGCACGGGCAGAAAAGACCCGATCAATGCACACACCCGTTACCGGGTGTTTCACATATAGAATTTACACTATATCTTTTAACTGTTTAACTGTTAAACACCCAGTATTCCAGGGTTGTAGCGCTCCTTCTTTCGTTGTTTCACATTGAGGCTCTGGTGAGTAGATATTTGTTATTTTAGCTCTTTAGGCAAAATGAGCACTTAAGCCTTGCAGTGTGGATGTAGCCACACTGCAAGAGTTAAGATTTCATATGCTCAGAGTTCTTTAACTGCTATGCATGAGAAACTCCACTGTATTTTACATTTTAAATAAAAGAACACGACATAATAAGGTCTTAATATATAGTCTGACTCAAAAGTGTGCATACCCTTGGAGAATTGGTAATATAATGTACCATTTTTAAAGAAAACATGAGTGAGCAGTTCCCAATACTGTGTATTGCCCTCTTTAGCATCAATGACAGCATGCAGTCTTTTGTAAAAGTCGTCTATGAGGCCCTGAATTCTTGCAGGTAGCAAAGCTGCCCATTCGTTTGAGATCTCCCCAGAGTGGCTCGATGATATTAAGGTCAGGAGGCCGTGATGGCCACTCCAGGACCTTCACCTTTTCTGCTGTAACCACCTCAACTTCGGTCATCTTGGTCTTGTGCTCGGGTGCATTGTCGTTCTGGAAAATCCAAGAGTGTCCCATGTGCAGCTGTCATGCAGAAGAATGCAAAATTGTCTGCCAGTATTTTCTGATAACATGCTGCATTCATATCGCCATCAACTTTCAAAAGATTCCCCGTGCCTTTAGAGCTCACGACCCCCCAAAACAACCCCACACATCTTTTTTCCAGAAAAGCCTGTATTTCTCCCAAGGTTACCTGTGGGTTTTTCTTTGTATCCCGATCAGTTCTTCTGGTAGTTGTGGCTGCAATCTTTCTTGGTCTACCTGATCTTGGCTTGGTATCAAGAGATCCCCAAATTTCCCACTTCTTAATAAGTGATTGAACAGTACTGACTGGCATTTTCAATGCTTTGGATAACTTTTTATATCCTTTTCCATCTTTATAAAGTTCCATTACCTTGTTACGCAGATTGTTTGACAGTTCTATTCTGCTCCCCATGGCTCAGTATCTAGCCTGCTAAATGCATCTAGGCGAGAGCTAACAAACTCATTGACTATTTATACACAGACACCAATTGCAATTTAAAAAAGCCACAGATGTGGGAAATTAACCTTTAATTGTCATTTTTAACTGTACAGCGCTAAAAACCTTCCAATGATGTGCATATGATAGATATATATATATATATATATATACACACACACACCCACACACACACACACACATACACACACGTGAATAAAAAAATGTAAAACTATATCATCATTTATTATAACAAATCAGTGCAATTAGAAATCACCCTCCAGGCTGGTCCCGAGAAGCAGAAGAGGAAGAAGCTTTAGGAGGGGGAAAGACATAGATCATTTTGAACTAATGCCACAGAGTTTCTATAGCATCCACTGCAAAGCCAAGAGATCCCTGGTCCTGCAAATAAAAATCTGTCCAGTTTACTTTTGAACCTGGGCACCAGGAGGTCCATACCCTGAGTCACCCACCTGCGACTGGCGATTTGAAATCACTGGATAAGGAGACCATTTTCTCTGGGGCTGGGCGTTTATTACCTTAATGCAGAGAATTCATTAAGGTAGAAAACACGTAGCCTTTAGTACTACTTTAAGCTTCATGACTTTCTGTGGACACTGCACTG
>NW_017308537.1:172375-181916 GCF_000935625.1 Nanorana parkeri
TATATATATATATATACACACACACACACACACACACACACATACACACACGTGAATAAAATAGTGTAAAACTATATCATCATTTATTATAACAAATCAGTGCAATTAGAAATCACCCTCCAGGCTGGTCCCGAGAAGCAGAAGAGGAAGAAGCTTTAGGAGGGGGAAAGGCATAGATCATTTTGAACTAATGCCACAGAGTTTCTATAGCATCCACTGCAAAGCCAAGAGATCCCTGGTCCTGCAAATAAAAATCTGTCCAGTTTACTTTTGAACCTGGGCACCAGGAGGTCCATACCCTGAGTCACCCACCTGCGACTGGCGATTTGAAATCACTGGATAAGGAGACCATTTTCTCTGGGGCTGGGCGTTTATTACCTTAATGCAGAGAATTCATTAAGGTAGAAAACACGTAGCCTTTAGTACTACTTTAAGCTTCATGACTTTCTGTGGACACTGCACTGTCATTGTTCGACCCGGAGCAGTGAGGTCCAGTGTAGAGGGGACAACCAAATCACACTGAGCTCCAAGATAAAATGACTGGAAGACAAATTTCCTCTAATAACCAAGTCCCCTGCGTGAAGAGGGTATCTAGGACTTCTTCCCAGACAGACTGGCATCTGACGTAAGCACCTTCCAGGCCATTGGGGACACAGGGTCGAATGGAAATCCACATCAGGAAAAGGCTGGCTTTCCTGGATAGACGTTCCAGAGTCCGCTTGTCTCATGCTGAATGTCGAGTTGTGACAGTACGGAGTGGTATTAGGCATATGGTACTGACACAGAGGAGAAAACCATCAGTCCCAGAACCTTCATGTAAGAACAAAATGGTTGGGTGGACAGACAGGGGCTTTGTCCAGGGGAAGGAAAACCTTGGATAGGGCCATATCCAAGATCAGGCCAATACACTCCAAGCAATGAGCTGGATCAAATTCTGGAGCAACTGTTCCTTTAGTAGGGGATCTTTCTGGTATTTCCCAATGGGAATGCCCTGAAAGCGCAGCAGAACTAGCACAGGGGCTAGCACCTTAGTGAAGGCCCAAGGTTTGGTGGAACGTCCAAAAAAGGGAAGAAAAACAAATTGGTAATTTTGCATACCCACAGCAAAACACAGGTAATGTCGATGTGGTGAGAAAATGGGAATGTGCAAGTAGGCATCCAAGCATCTAAAATGTTCTGGCAGGTTTGGAGATCCAGGAGAAAACAGAGTTTGGCGCTTGGACCTTTAGACCTAAAGGAAACAAAAAGCTCTTCTTCGTTTTAGGGGCCCAAAGGCTTGTCTGCAAGAGCTTTTGCTCTCTTTCAGTGGCGAGTGTACTACCCCCTCCCCCCCGTGACCTTCTTGATGTAGGTATCCACACCATCATGAAAGAGGTGTTCCCTTCAAAGGGTATCCTCATAGGGCACTTCTTTCAGGGAGGTTCTATAAACCAACATTTGAGCAACACAATTCTTAGCATATGTACCAAAAGGAGATTCATCCTGGATATTTGGTAAAGTGTATCCGTTAATCCATCAAAACAGTAATGTAAAGCCACAGGCAAAAGCTCCAGTTGTTGGACAGAGGGATCCATCAGAATGACTCCAGAGTTCCTGGCCACGTCCTTGGACAAGACTGCCAGGGACTCTGACACGGTTGCATAGCGGAGCCCGCTAAGGAGAACAAAGCCTACAAGAGAGACACTAACCTTTTGTATACCATGTCCCTGAATACAGGGACATATTTAACAGAGGACCATTAAGGTTTTGTTAAGACAGGAAATGGCTGGGTCAACCGTAGGATCGGCCATTTCTTTAAGAACTCTTCCTCAATAGGGTATTGCTGACCCCATTTTTTTTTCCAGGGTTAGGCCAGTCAATGTACAAGACTGGCTGTCAGAGCGAGTATACAGCAAAGGTTTTCATAGACCGATGCATTTTAATCTAGGCTGGTGACCTTTGGCCATGTGGATGCATGTTGCTCTAAGGCAAGGCATGTGCAAACTGTGTCAGTAAGGACAGAAGGTATACCTAAGTTTGGGGGTAATATTAGTACAGCGAACCTCCTCCTGTACTCCAAGTATCTGACTGCACCTTCCTTTCTTTGGAGGACAAGTTTGATGCCTCATCTGATTCAGGGGACTCAAATAAAATTAATCAAATTAGGACCCTTTTAGAGGAGATTTTGCACCCTCTTTGCCATGCGTGCTTCGGCCAGGTCCCTAGACCTATTCCCCGTGTGCCTACGGTCCTCCATGTGTGGTGAGGCATATTCCCTTTAGGAGTACTCACAGACCACTGCTGTAGAGAAGGAAGGGTGTGCCTTCTATGAGCGGTCATTGGAGGCAGAGGGGCCCAGTACATCTAAGGAACACTACCTTCTATAGGTTGGACTCGATGGACTTGTGTCTTTTTTCAACCTGACCAACTATGGAACTATGCAGTAAATTCCTTTTAACAGCAGCAGGTAGGGAGCAGAGGAACAGTCGGCTAGCACGTGGAGAGAAAACAAATAGTACAACAGGTTTGAAGGACTTTTGCGCAGGCGACCCTAGCAGCCCTGGGCCTACCGCACAAGTTAAAAAAAGGCTCCAAATTCAACGTCACTGGCTGTCTATTCCATGTCACTGGCTGCAATTGAATGAGTCACAGCCAGCGCTCATAGTTCACTCCAAAGGAATGGGAGCGCAACAGTACACTGCACAGGCAGAAATTATGCTGACATTTGCTCTAGTGGGAATCTCCTACAACTGGTCTGTGCCACCCACTCAAACAGCATAGTTGGACTGACAAGCCAGGAGCCTCCTGTTCTGTCCCATGGCCTAAAAGCTTGACTGACAAGCCAGTAGACTCCTGGTCTATCATGCTGATTCACACATGCTGGTATTGATTGACCAGCCCGAGATGCACTTTCAATCCCATAAACTAGAAAGATTTAATCTAAAAAAAATAATAAATGTGTATAAAGAAAAAAAAAGGTGCAAATTAACAATCACGGAGTTCCGATTTAAAAGGCTGCCCACATCTTCTAAAGGAAAATTTAAATCGTGAAGATTTAGTATCCTTGTCCTGTATCACCCCTTCAGCCGAGAAATTACCATCACAATGCTCAAAGAAAAATTTGACAAATCACGCTTCCGTTTTCTCATTCCTTTCTAAAGTAGGAGTGGAAGCAGGCAGCACAAAAGTTGAATGATCCTTATCTCTAGATAGCAAATCATTACAAGTAGAAGAGGCTTCTACACACACCAACTTCTCGATACTGGAGGTGGTATAGACTAATCCGGAGACTGGGTCTGGAAAAAAAAAAGCAACAAGCTCAATTGGACCGTAACCTGCAGCAATGTAAAACATCTTGATGCCAACAATTAAAACAGCAATCGTTCCTAAAGAGGACTACAAGGGGTCATGTTAAAGGTCCACAAGTCCATCAGGAAAACATATGACAGAAAAAACACAAACACACCACAGAAGGTTAGAAGCTGACATTAACGAAGCCTCCATTTACCTGAATAGAGATGGTGCCAGTGGTGCCTGCAATCAACAACTTTGGTTCACCTAGATCCATGATGCAGCAGAGTAAATTAGCACTGAGGGCAGGTTCACACCATTTTCCGGAAAATGGTGTGAACCTGCTCGCAGTTCCAGTGCATTCCAGACCAAACAAAATGAGACATGCAGTATTTTTCTGGTCTGGAACGGACTGCGCTGATGTCAACAGAGGCCAGAAATAGCATAGGGATACATTAGGATGCATGTTGGGTCTGGAAACAATCTGGACTGGAGAATATCTGGATGTAGTGTGAATGGGCCCTTAAAATGCTAATGATCTTGGCGTCCAAGTCCCCCATGCCAGTCATCTGAACCGAAGTGAATACTCCCTGCGTTGCAAGGGCTGTAACTCAATGCCCTACACCTGTCTCCGAACTCCTCCACTACTGGAAGTGACTCCAGGCGTCCTTTGTCAGGTGAGGTGCCACAACTGAGGGAAAACCGGGCAGCTGCCTCACCATTTAGGAAGGTGGTCAAGGAGGCTTAAAGAATGATGAAGGCACTGCTCATATACCACAGAAACCAACAACCAGAGAGGTGAGGTGGAACGAAGATGGAGGGGGGAACAGAACCTGCAAGAGTCAAGAAGCCAGAGTTTCACTGTGCGGCCGATGGCTTAAAGGAGAACTATGAGGCAAGTGCTTTTCACTCACCTCATAGTTCTAGCATACCTCTGACAATGAGACTGTCAATGGTCGGCTCAGTAGATCGGGAGGTGAGCGAACATATACGGCGTTCGCTCACCTCTCGATCCTGTCACGGCTCTCTGCCGTGACAGGGGAGGGGCTGCATCCCCCCCCTCCCCGCTAGTGCTAACTGGCGGAACGGACGGGGGAGGGTACAGCTGGTTCTGCCTCTAGATAGGCAGAGCCAGCTGTCACTCGCGCAGCTGGGCAGATCTCGACATCGGGATCCGCTCCGGCGGCTCATAGTTCTCCCGTTACCCTAAGGAGAACTATGGGGAAAAGCCCTGACCCCAGAGTTCTCCTTTAATGCAGGCGCATGCACGTGTGTAAGCATAGTCTGGCTCACAGAATTGTGCACAGCCTTGTGCCTCTGCGCAGGTCTGTGCACATGCTCACTGGCATGCACGTGCTCATTACAAGTTATGGCGCCAAACAGGCTAATTAAGGCTGTGACAGCCAAGCCTCCAGCGCTGAGTGATTGACAGCTTTCCTCTGTTCCCAAGATCCTGCATCTGATTGATCATCCGTTATCGACCTGACTTGTTTTGACTGTTTCCGCTACGGTGTTCCTGTGACCCAGGCTTGTTCCTAACTACCGCTTCTGCCTGCTGCTCGGTACTTTACATACACTATATTGCCAAAAGTATTGGGACGCCTGCCTTTACACGCACATTAACTTTAATGGCATCCCAGTCTTCGTCCGTAGGGTTCAATATTGAGTTGGCCCAGCCTTTGCCGCTATAACAGCTTCAACTCTTCTGCGAAGGCTGTCCACAAGGTTTAGGGAATGGGAATGGGGAATGTTTGACCATTCTTCCAGAAGCACATTTGTGAGGTCAGGTACTGATGTTGGACGAGAAGGCCTGGCTCGCAGTCTCCACTCCAATTCATCCCAAAGATGTTCTGTTGGGTTGTGGTCAGGACTCTGTGCAGGCCAGTCAAGTTCCTCCACCCCAAACTCGCTCATCCATGTCTTTATGGACCTTGCTTTGTGCACTGGTGTGCAGTCATGTTGGAACAGGAAGGGGCCATCCCCAAACTGTACCCACAAAGTTAGGAGCATGAAATTGTCCAAAATGTCTTGGTATGCTGATGCCTTAAGAGTTCCCTTCACTGGAACGAAGGAGCCAAGCCCAACCTCTGAAAAACAACCCCACACCATAAATCGCCCCTCCCCCAAACTTTACACTTGGCACAATGACAGGCAAGTACCGCTCTCCTGGCAACCGCCAAACCCAGACACGTCTATCAGGTTGCCAGACAGGAGCGTCATTTGTCACTCCAGAGAACACGTCTCCACTTCTCTAGAGTCCAGTGGTGGCATGCTTTACACCACTGCATCCAACGCTTTGCATTGCACTTGGTGATGTAAGGCTTGGATGCAGCTGCTCGGCCATGGAAACCCATTCCATGAAGCTCTCTACGCACCGTTGTGCCAATCTGAAGGCCACACAAAGTTTGGAGGTCTGTAGCTATTGACTCTGCAGACATTTGGCAACTTCTGCTCACTGTACGCTTCAGCATGCGCTGACCACGCTCTGTCATTTTTCGTGGCGGAGTTGCTGTTGTTCCCAGTTGCTTCCACTTTGTTATAATACCAATAATAGTTGACCGTGGAATATTTAGTAGCAAGGAAATTTCACAGATGGACTTCTTGCACAGGTGGCAACCTATCACAGTACCACGCTTGAATTCAAACGTTTTCTTTTTGCACCTGTGGCCATGGAGGTGAATGGAACACCTGAATCCAATGATTTGGAGGGGTGTCCCAATACTTTTGCCAATATAGTGTACATGTTACTGACCCCGGCTTGTTCCTGACTTTGCTCCTGTTACTTGGTACTGTTTTGCCCGCCTGTTGACGACCCGGCTAGTGCGACTACAGCTCTTCCGCAATCCTGCATGATCAGCACTGTTTCTGTGCCAGATTCCTACCCAGAACATGCAGAGACTGACCTTCCTTGCCACAGTGACATCATCCGGTACTCGTGCCTCCTTGTCCCCATGCACATGTTCTGCCAACCCTGGGCTCTGAGACTGGAGCTGCAAGGGAGGCCGCCTTTGTCAACTCAGACTCCACCAAGGTACGCGACAGCCTGCCTCCTTCGCCTCAACTCCCATAACAGACATTTTCGTTTGGGAGGAGCAAGCAAATACTGTTTTTGATGATGTGTTTACTGTCCATTTTGGAGGTGTGTCTCTCTCATGTGGTAACCTAAAAGAAAATATGGGAAAATAGTGCTGTACACAGATAACGCCCTATTGTTTTTGGGAGAAACTAGTAATTTCTTAGAAAGCGCTATGACTATCATTTTCACCCTTGGTCAATTCTTGGAGTTCTTAATTGGAGCAAGTCTGTATTGTTCTGTACTATATGGTCATTTGAAATTCCCTTTAGCAAACTCTGCCACTTCCATTGAGATTGTCAATTCTTCTAAATATTTAGGCAATATAATTTTTCCTAAAACCAAAAAGGTAAATATTTCACTAAATGTGAATCCACTTATTTCTAAATTTGGTACACAGTGGTGTAAACTTCCTTCATCTATGTCTAGTAGATCTAATCTTATAAAGGTGATCTGGATGCCTCTATTATTATATTGTAATAATTATATGTGTAGTGCTCACCCCCAAAAAAGGAGCAGCCAGATTACCCCAGGTTCTTCTGTCTCATCTCTCTGATGAACCGCTTGTGATGGATCGACAGCACACCTTGTAGGGTTTTATAAAAGCTTTGATAGACAAGTTATATACTAATGTAATAGAGATATGAACAGGAGAAACAATAGCAAATAACTGTGTATACAATGGAATCACATTAGGCATTCAGCTATACCTGAGCTGCAGCTGTCTATTTGCATTTAATACTGGTCTGGCTAGGGTAACCTGTCATGTGGTAGCAACTATGAAAAAGTCTCAGTTCAAACAGACCAGTGTCTCTAACCCACTGGCCAGTGGTTTTTGCTTTGGCTAGCCAACTTTTGGGCCCAATGTACCGCTTGAAGGATAAATTTGAGATGGAGCAATGCGTTGGCCAACGGCTGCTCCCCCGTCTGACGATCTGAATAGCAGCTCTTGAGTGGTCAGTGAGAAGAGGGCAACCCCACCTCCTCCAACCGACTTCCCCGTAACCCCACAGCAGACCTGTGTGCAGAGGATGGCAGGTCTTGATCACTGGTAGCAGCCGTGCAGTCCGCTCAGGATTCACATTGGAGCAGAGGGTTGGAGGTGTCACACGGATATGCCGCTCCCAGGATCCAAACGCTCGTCGGGGGCACGATTTGCCTTCTATGCTGTATCAGTCAGTTTCTCACTGGGATGATTCAGGAGTCACCAGGCAGGAAAGAGCATGCAGAGTCTTTCTCCCTCACTACAGGAACATCCGACAGGGATCAGGGTAGCTCCCTACAGGGTTTATTCATCTCGCTGAAATAAATGGCAGGTCAACTCAAAACAGTATATCAATTCGTTCTGCACCCTCCCAGATGAGTGATTGCGCTCAGTCCATCCAGTTAAGCCCACGTTTTATTCTGAAGTACACTTTATGTCTGTAACGCTGCATTTGTGTATTTTATTTCAAATAAATTAAGGTATTAATTTTTTCTTGTATTCAATTAATCGAAGTTAATACATTTTCAATAATCGATTATGAAAATAATAGTAGTTAGCTGCAGCCCTACTGTGACTACAATTGCAAATATTAAAGAAATTTAAGCCCCAAGGCTGCAAAAAAAAAAAAAATGGTCTCAAGATTTTAACAGAAGGAAGGTACAAAGAGCTAAGGAAAACTTCCAAAAGAGATACAAGCTGAACTGCAATTTCAAGATACAGCAGTGTCTGATCACACCTCCTGACAAACCTGCACCCAATTTGAAATCTTCTGCCCCCATGTGCTCCAAGATGGAGACTCTCATAGTTTAGAGTTAGGACCGCACTATAAGAGGTGCCTTGGCGCGGCTGTCACATTTTCTGCAGAAGACGTGTATCCAAACCTCTGTTATTAACCTTAGTGGTGAGACAAGTTGTTTTACATGCTGGTTTGTGAGTGTGCCATGATACCTTTCTACTGTTTTACTGTTCAAAGCCCATTTCGTGTGCACCTTGCTGTATAACTGATGACAAATTGTTGAGTGCGTTTGTCATTTGTTTTGCTTGATCACACCATCTGTCTTTTACATTGACCATGGGCCCAAACATGTGAACTGTTGTGAAACACAAGGCAGGGTCAGTTACATTTTGGGGCCGTTTTGCTGCACAGGGTGGCTTAAATTTGTGAAATCTCAGGACTGGAATCTCATTCTCAAGATATGAAAACTATGCCCAAAAAGGGAAGGGGATGAATGTAAAAACATTTTTAAAAGATGGACAGATGCAGTGTTGTTAAATCTATGGTTTCCTTCCATAGCTGGGACCACCCATGCAACGGTTGGTCTATCCTGCCATGTAGTTCCATGTAGTTGGGACAGAGAGGGGAAGCCCAAAAGGAGCAGCATTAAAAAAAAAAAAATTAAGCATTATAAGATGTTAACAAATTTTTGAAGAACAAAAAAAAATAGTGAACTAAGCCTTTAACCTCTCTGGCGGTATGATTTTTTGTTCTATTTTTTTTCTCAAATTTTTTGTTGTTTTTGTTTTTTTTAATATCCCGCCAGTTCCACCCCCTGCGGCGCGTACGCTCGCAAGGGATGGAACCCGGAAGACAGATGCCGGCATTGGCCGGAGAACACAGTGCGGCTCGAGGGAGAAGGTAAGTAAATGCTATGCGGCATTCCCCAGTGTAGCTCGGGGTTACCACTTATGGTATGGAAAAGTAACCCCGAGCTACACTCGGGAATACCGCCAGGGAGGTTAAGGGCTAGTTCACACCAAGCACGAAGCAGGTGCAGAGCAGTTACAGAACGGTTCAAAACTGCATCCAATGTATTCCAATGGTATTTTGGGCTCTAGTTCACACCGCAGCATTCAGTTCTAAAGCATGTAAAAAAAAAAACTGCAGCAAGACCTATTTTTTCTTGCTTTTTTTTTTTTTTTACAAAAAACGGCCCAGAACGCATCAAAAACGAGTCAAACCACACTGCACTGCATGTGCAGAAACTCATGAAGATCTATTCTGCATTTGGTGTGAACAAGCCCTAAAGGGGAAAATTTGGGGAATGTCTGGACACATCCATTTGTTCCAGAGCACAGCAGAAACTGCTATATTTTGCACACCGTAATAAATACTCTGAATAAAAACTTCTGAAAAAAGGAGAGATACATACTCTTTGTTAAAAACTGAAATTTGGACTTCCGGTTCCGGCGCCCGATGCTCTAGTCAGAGGACA
>NW_017308538.1:0-2346 GCF_000935625.1 Nanorana parkeri
GATATATTTCGCTATCACAACGATCGGAGTCAGAATAGGAACAGCCAATTAGAGATGCTATAGTGTATGTACAGTACAGCAGCCAATCGCTGGGTTTCTCTCAACCAGTGGTACATGCTGGGATAGGGTATATACACTGGAGGGATTTGTCATGGGCTCAGACTAACTGGGACCAACCATGGAATAGGGATGGGTGCTGTTCAGCATGCCCCCCAGGCTAGGCCTAGGGCCTGGGGTGGGCATAGGCTGGTGTGAGGGAAATGCTTCCCTGATGCCTCCAACATGTGCTGTGTTGCTGTTAGAGGAAGAGACCCAGGACCAATGATGGCTCTTGAAGTTTCCTGGAACCTGAGGACTTCAGGAGCATGGCTGGTGTCTTTCCTGTTGAGGATCTATATTCATCCTTGCTCATCTACTACTTCAGTTGCTATCTGCTGCCTCACAAGTGGATCTACACTGATATGCCAACTAGGTCTGTTGAGTCTGGAGTCAAAATATGTTATAACCTGGAAGCTTAGAACCCCTATACCCAATTCCCCCCAGTGAAGATGTTCAATAAAAGTTATTCTGCATTATACTACTGGAGTGGACATCAGCTATTGTGGGAACTAGAAGAAGGGCGGTTAATGCTAATGGGTGGGCAGCTGAAGATCATACCCTAGACAGACTAGAGATGAACCGGGCATTCAGGGGAAGAGTGAGAGCATCTGTCAGGTTTTTCTCTGATGCTCTCTAATGGGAGCATAGAAAACACATTTTCAATAGAATGTGTGACAATGTTTTTTTTTTAAATCTTATTTTATGTGTTCCTGTCTTGGTGACGACCACACACTTTATTTCTTGGATGGGTGTAATTGTCACAGGAAAAGCAAGTGCAAGAAAATCTCCCAAATGAGGTCACAGACATAGTTGGAAAAGGGTTAACATTCTATCATAAACTATGCAAAAATGGCTAGAGTTAGGCTTTCAGAGAAGTAGGTAGGCATTGGGAGGAAGAGCCAAGGAGGAATAGTTGCCTCCAGTATCTGACCTTGTGTGGTAGTTTCTCCATCAGTTCCTGCCAGAGGAGCGGTGCCTTTGTCTACCTGCAAAAGAAAGGCCAGATTCAATATTTAAAAGAAAATTGTAAATCAGTGATGACCCCATTAAGCCAATAAATAGAAGACGACTGACCTTGATTCCTACAACAATGCCCTGATCCTTCAAGAGTTTGGGGAAAAGGACTCCATTATTGGACTTCTGGTACAGGGTCTCATGGAAAAGGATGACCCCTCCGATGCTTTCATTCAGCTTGGAGTCAGCCGTAAAGAGAAGGTTTCTGAAGAAGCGGCGGTTCTCTTCAATGTTCTCCACATTGATGCGCTTCAGGCGACTGCCCATGGTCCCTTAAGTGGGCAAGGTTGGATTGAGAATGGTTGGTTAAGACAGTTCCCAATAAAGAAGTGTAACACAATAATCATGACGAATAAGGGGTCTCTGAACTATGGGGGCAATTTCAAGGTGGGCCTTTAGTATTCAATTACCTGAGTTAAGTACATGACGTGCCGCCCAGCTTCCTGATTGGTCAAGCCGGCTTAATAGCAAATCAGGAAGCCGAGAGGCCGGTCATGATGTGCCATCTGGCTTCCTGATTGGTTAGGAAGCCAGGCTGTCTAGCGACAAGTGAAGCCGGGTTCCTAGCTAATCAGAAAGCCGGGAGGTGGGTGCCACCCAGCTTCCTGATTGGCTAGGAAGTCAGCTTCACTTTGCGCTGGCAGCCTGGCTTCCTGATCAATCAGAAAGCTGGGGGGTGGGTCATGACCTGCCATACTGCTTCCTGATTGGTCAGGCTGCCTGGTGACAAGTGAAGCCTGCTTCCGAGCCAATCAGGAAGCTGGGAGGTGAGTCATGACCTGCTGTACGGCTTCCTGATTGGTCAGGAAGCCAGGCTGGCTAGCAACAAGTGAAGCCGGCTTCCTAGTCAATCAGGAAGCCGTGTGGCACGTAGTGACCTGCCTCCTGGCTTCCTGATACAGGAAGCCAGGCTGGCTAGTGACAAGTAAAGCCGGCTTCCTAACCAATCAGGAAGTCGGGAGGCGGGTTATGACCAGCCGCTTGGCTACCTGATCGGCCGGGAAGGGGGCTCCATGCTCCCTCATGGAACTGCCAGTCAGTTCAGGTATCGGGGTGAGTATCAGAGCATTCCTACTTTTAACCCTAGGACTGTGGGGGTAGCCCCTATGCATAGCTATACAGAGCAGGAAGATAGGGGGTCGTTTAGCTGTGTGTGTAATCTGAGCTTCAGTGGATAAGCTCTGTATACAGGATCTTTTTTAGCAAATCACGTATGTGTGTATATATATATAT
>NW_017308538.1:2908-3156 GCF_000935625.1 Nanorana parkeri
CATGTAGAAATACTTACCCACAGATTCATCTGCCGCCAGTATTCCCTTGCCATCTTTAACAATGCGCTGAGCGATCTCTGCGAGCTCCTTCTTCTGTTCGGAGGTGAGTGCTGGGAACTGGTGAGACATTATGGCTGATCTAGGTTAACAGAAAACAAGAAGTGTTTAAATAAGCAGCTCCAAGAAATCAATTTAACAGGATTTTTACAGTGATCTCATGTGTAACGATTCTGTCTTGTTATACCATT
>NW_017308538.1:3185-5192 GCF_000935625.1 Nanorana parkeri
CACGTTACCGGGAAGGGGAGGCTGAGGCTCACTGACATCACTGGTTGCCAGGAGCTGGGCAGGGCACTAAACAGAGTGTCCGGAAAGTGGGCCGCAGGTGACCCAATGAGATTTTGCCTGAGGCAACCACCTCAGGCTGCCTCCTGGCCCTTCAATTATGAGCTCTGTGATTTCTACAAAATATGGAATCCAAAGTTCAACTGCTTTATCAACCGGAGAGATGTATGGGCTAAGCGAGAAAAAACACTTGATTTAGTGAGGATAGCCACACTAAAAAATGTGGATGGGGGAATTCCCCTCTCACTATAATACTCTGACAGCGGCAGGTGTGCGGCTGCCAGTTTACCCATACAGTACATCGGATTGGCTAAAGTCACTGTTCAGCTAAGAATTTTTGGACCAGGCCTTTCAACCAAAGTCAACCAAAAAAATCAACTTTTGATGAACGGTGCTGATTCACCCTGCTTGAATTTGGCCAGTGTATGGGCAGCATGAGATAGGGTAGAGGCTGGAACCTGGGAACACACTGCCCTGCAATTTCTCACTCTCTGCCATTCAGAAAATAAAGATACCAACGTGCTTAAGTGTTTACCTAGCACAGCAACTACATGCAAAAGCAGACAAAAAAAAATATCACCAAGATCATAAAAAAGAAAGACTTTGTCCTCAGTGTTAAAGAGCATGTTCAACCTTTTATTTGTGTGTTGCCACAAGTTGTAAAGCACATAGATGTTTGTTGCACCGCTTGCGCTCGCACATGCATATTGGGTGTTTGACAATTTATTTTTTATGGGCCCCAAATGCACATCCATGCATGAATCAAGTCGCCCGACTCAACAGATTGTTTATACATAAGCAGACACCGGTTCGGTATGATCATGTTGGTGCATGGTCACACATTGAGGACACACAGAGAATGGATGGGGACGAGCAACACACGTGTTCAGATGCAAATGGGCCCTAAAGTCTAAATCCAGCTAAAACATTTTCTTTCATTGCTATCTGTGTCTTCTCTAAGGAAATGTCCTCTTACTTTCTGTCCCACTGGAACCAGGACAGGAATTGAGGGGAAGTATCTCCAGCGGGGGCACAAACAATGTGTCAAAGGATGTCAACAGAACAGGAAAAGAAGGGAACTCTACTCAACATAAACAAAGACAGCAGTAAAAGTCTCACCTAAACACTCCACCCAACCCTAAAAAATGGCTTGAGTGTTGACTTGGGCTTTTAAAACCAAGTTTGCCTGAAGCTCAACATCAGATGGTGGTCAATATCCAATATCCAGATCAGGTGATCAATAACCATAAATAAAATCATTAGAGGCAATGTAGCTAATCAGAATTTTGTAGCATAACAACCATGGCGGCCTAATACAGGGATGTCCCTACACTTTTCGCAACCTAAGGCGGTGGGATGGTGGTGCATGTAACCATCACAGTTCACTGACATCATTGGTTGGCAGGAGCTGGGCAGGACGCCAGCCAGAATGTAACGGTCAGCTTCTGGCGACCAGTGATGTCAGTGAGATGGGCGGGACGCCAGCCAGAGCGTAACGCTCAACTACTGAAAACCAGTGATGTCAGTGAGCTGGGCGGGACGCCAGCAACAGCTTCACAGGTTGCTAAGAGCTCTTAGCAACTTGGGACGCTCTGGTCCCTCCGGTTTCAATCCCAGTCAGGACACTATCTGCATGGAGTTTGCATGTTCTCCCTTTGATTGTGTGTGTTTCCTCCAGGAGCCTCGGTTTCCTCGCATGCTCCAAAGACATGCTGCTGGGTTAATTGTCTCCTGTCTAAATTAGCCCTAGTCTATGTGTGTGTATATGCATGTGAGGTAGGGACCTTAGAGTGTAAGCTCCTTGAGTGCAGGGACTGATGTGAATGTGCATTTTGTAAAGGGTTGTGTAAATTGTTGGCACTATATAAATACCTGTAAGAATGAAAATACATAAAGGGGATCTGATGTAAAGGACAGCTCCTGATGTAAAGGGGGCTCTAATGTGAAGAG
>NW_017308538.1:5242-23852 GCF_000935625.1 Nanorana parkeri
GATTTGAAGTGAGAGTCTTGATGTACAGGAGGGAACTCCACATTTTATGTTTTTGGATGGGGGTTCCCCCTTAAAAACCATACCTGAACCCTATCTAGGATAAGGGTCTGGTACGGATTTTGGAGGGACCACACTTTTTTTTTTTACATTTTGTATCGGGGTGTATGGAGATTTTTCATACTTTTAAGGGGTAAAATCGGGTGAGAGATGCTGGTCTATAGTAGTACCTTTAGTTGTTTTATACTCGGGTTATCCCCAGTTCTTACCACCTAAAATATACTTCTATATACAGTGTATGAGAAGTGGGTGGATAGCCAGCAGTTTTGTGAGGCCTGATCATGCAATAAAAAAATATAAATAATGTAACAGAAGGCCTTCTATAAAGTTTGGCAGTCATGGCCAGAGATAAACACACCACATAAAACAGGCCTGTCACAGTTGCGCAACAGGATCTTCACATAACTGGCTGAACAAACTCCCATAACTGCCTGCGAGAGGTCTGTACATCCTCTGATCAGCAGTTCTGTGCCTGATCTCTGCAGAACATCACATCCATGAACTATGCCCTTCACAATGCTCTGCAATATCTGCAAAACATCAAAGCCTTGACCGAAACAACTGCAGAGCAAAGCTCTAAATCCAACTGCTGCAGAACATTGCAAAGAGCTGCATGTCCTTCCTTCAATAAACTGCAGATGATTACTCCCTTCTTCCAATGAGCTGCAAAGCAATTCTACAGCGCCCAACAGATGGAAATTAATACAGTCATCTCTAGCTCTCTAGCTCATGTAGAGCAATGCTTGCAAATAGTTGCAATCAAAGAAATCGGCAGCACTGTTCTCTTCACTGAAAGCTGAACTGCAGGCTCAAAAATGTTCATTTAAATATATTCCTAATTGACACAGGGAATATAAATCTACTTTGTGTGCATCAAACACCTTTGCAAACCCAGATCTTACCATACAAACGTGCCACTGACATCATCACCATGATGTACGTAACTTGTGCAAAGAGCTGAGCTGTGGGAGGGGCCCAGCAGGCCCCACCCACTACTGCCTGCCTGCCTGCAGAAAACTACAGGGGTGGAGACAAGACAAGTTACCCTGCACAAGGAGAGAGAGCAGCAGTGTCCAGTCTTTATTACAGGAAGTTTCACACTGGTTTGCTGCACAGATCTGGAAGAAATACAAAAAGTGCACCAAGATTCAAGTATGAGTACACATAACTCTTGTACTTACATAATATTTGCTTATCCCGGAGTTTAGCTTCAACACTGCTCTAATTTCTAACATCTGCAGACCATTGCTCCCTGCCAAGGATCTGTCCCACATTGCTACAGCTTCTGGCAGATGCAAATGAAGAAATACTCTCATCTGCAGCTGTTGCAGCACATTGCTCAGTTTACCAATAAGCTACAGTGCATTGCAACAGCCTTTAGCCCTCGTTCACACCTGAACGTTTTGTAGCGCGTTCTACGCTCGACGAACGCTCTACAAAACGCTCTAAAATATAAATCCCATTGTAGTCAATGGTCTCGTTCCCACCTTGGCGTATTTCCGCCCGTCCCTAACGCGCTACAAAACGGCCCACGCCTGAAAAGGTACAGGTACTACTTTGGGCCGTTTTGTTGCGCGTTTCCATTGGGATACAGCCAAGTAGCCTTCGGAAACGCACGACGGTAGTGCAACTTTTTTCCAGCGAAATGGTCGCGCGACAGACGCGCATATGCAATACGCCTAGGTGTGAACGAGACCTTAGCTGAAAAGCAATTCTGCAGAGTGATCCAATCGCCAAAAGTTGCAGAACATTGCTCCAAAGAGCAGCATTGTGGGTTCCAGGCTCCCCAACCACTGCAGAGCATCTCTCCAGCCTGCCAGAGAAATTAGCATGTACTGCTGCTCCCTTCTTCAAAGATCTTTCTTCCTGTTACAACAGCTTCAGAGGCATGCTTCTGTCCCTGGAGGTTGCAGAGCATTCCTCACAAAGAGTCACAGAATGCGGTCACAGAATCGCACACCACCACCGATCGCGCTGCCAGTGCCATTATTTTGTAATGGCACCCCAGTCGCACCAGGCAGATCGTGCGATTTCCCGCCACGATACCGCCCGTGCAATCACGCAGTTTGTGTCGCAGAAACCTTTTTTCAGCGATTGCCGTAACCGCATTGAAATCAATGGGGCTGCGCAGCAATAGCTGTGTGCAATCGTGCACGATCACACGGTCCCGGGACGCCGATATGTGAACCTAGCCTTAGTCGCAGGACTTTCTAACACATTCATAATGCCAGAAAAGTGTCTCAAATGCTTTTTGAATCCCCCCACACTTTTTGTATTCCTGTGGCAAAGCTAAGAATATGACAGAGCCTAATGTACTAAGCCATGCAGTACACATTTTAGAGGAACTTCAACCACGTTCCAAAAATAATGACTGTGTGCATGGTCCGCTTTCATTGGCAAAACATATTAACCCCTTAAATGCACTTACTGGTGTGTTGGCACTGAGCTGGCAAACAGGATCCTGTGAGTGGCAAGGCAGAGGGGATCACATCACTCTATATATATATACAGTATATGTCCTATGATTTAAAGGATCTGGGTGTTGACTGTGCAGCACCATCTCCCATTGGCTCCTTTGTCTGCACACTCCTCCATAGCCAGCCAGTAAGTGACAGCCAAGCTGGAGTCTAGGCTGGACATGGGAGGAGGAAGTTCTAAGTCTGAGCAAAGTTCATCTTCCCCACCTCCAGCCCCGAGGGAGATCACACACACACACACGTCTTCCAAAGGTTTGCTGAACGTGTTCTTTTCATGACAAAAACTGCATTTACCAACAGAATCTCCAATATTCACCTCCTCATACTGAGATCTTTGTTTTGTTTATGGTTGTCATTTTTGTTTTATTGTAAGTGATTTTATTCCGTCTGTAAAAATTTGTTTTTGATAAAAGTGTCCCTAAACCCAGGAGCAAAAATGTTATATATATATATTGCAGCTTGCCGATTCTAATGCTCCATTCACAAGGGGGCTTTAGGCCTTATTCACACAGCGTTGAGTGGGGCCGTACAGAACCGTGCGGCGTGCACGGTCGTATCGGGCCGTTCCCGGCAAGGTGCTGCTTGTGAATGTACGCAGCAGCCTGTTTTTCCCCAGGGGGCGGCGCTGTTGTACGCTCACCCGAGCTGCACATCCGCGCGGGTGTCCGTACTCGGACGCAGACAGGATGGATGCTGTCTGCATACGAGCATGGACACCCGAACGGGTGTGCAGCTCGGGTGAGCGTACGACAGCGTATGGACGCATTCTCCCATAGAGAAGAACAGGCTGCTGCGTACACTCATACGCAGCACCTGTCTTTCCTCAGGAACGGCCAGATACGGCACGGATCTGTACGGCCCCAGCTGCCAAAATAGACCAGGGCTCATTCACACTATATGCAGTGAATGACATTTTTCAGCAACTGAACAATGCCAGACACCACTAGAACACATAGAAAACAATTATTTTCTATGTGCCACATTCACATCGCAACGCAGGTGTGATCTATGGTGTCTGGCGCTGGGAAAAAATGCAGACCTGAATAGAGTGTGCTGTATGTACACTCCAAATAAAGTTGAAAAAAAAAAAGCAAACAGTGACAATGGCATGAGGTACATACCTGAACAGCCACCATGTTAGGTTTTAGGTGTGCGGTTGGGCTTAATAGAGAACTATGAGGTGAGTGATTTTCACTCAACCTCATAGTTCGAGCTGACGTGTGACAATTAAACTGTCACACGTCGGCTCAATAGATCGGGAAGTGAGCGAACACATACCGTCGCTCGCTCACTTATCGATCATGTCCCTGTAGAGAGCTGTGACTGTCACTCACGGCTCCCTGCAGGGATTCCCCCCTCCCTGCTCCGATCCTCCAGCGCTGACTGGCTGAAGGGGCGGGTACAGCTGGCTCTACGTCTAGATAGGCAGACCCAGCTGTCAATCACGCAGCTGGGTGGATCTCGACAGTAATGTCGGGATCCGTCCTGTCTGCAGCGGTCTCAGATCCAGTCCTGCCTGCTACATGCCCTTTATTGTTGAATAACTGGTCAAGTAACATGTGAAAAGCACAAGGTTTTTTCCTTAAGACTACCATTTGCTGCAATCATGTTTTAATAGTACCCTGTTACTTCTCAAAATAAAATTTAGCCTGTGGGCAGAAACAATGACACCTAGCAATGGATGCACTTATTTGACACCGCCTTAAAGCAGCCATGCCTTTAACTGTCAGTCTTGCAATGCCTTATGGGACTTAGTTCCACAACAGCTGGAAGACCTAAAGAGTTGGATAGCAGCCAAATGGAGAGGTAAGACGGCGGCCGCTGTAAAAAAAAAAAAAAACAGAAAGAGCAACTCCCTGAAATGAGACGGGCACCTCCCTGAAATAAGGTTTTGCAGGTTGGGATGTCTGTTTTAGGCTTGAAGATTACTTAAAACCCCACAGAATCATATTGTTTTCTGAAAGCAGAGACCTTGTAGAATAACATGGTGGCAGTTACATGTTTTTATGTTGCATAATATAATTTATTACACCCAAAATTTCAGCAAAAATAATGTGAAATTATTTTAAAACATAATATAAAATACTTTATTTTTTGGAGGAGGTTGGGCCGAGTAACCAATACCAAACATGTCAAGCTTTAACATTGTGTGTGCCTGTGGAATGGCAAAATACTCCAGTACCCGAAATTGTCCATAGGCGAGAATTTAAAAGATTTTACTGGTCATAATTCTAGAGTTAACAGCGAATGACAGCCCTAGATATATTGCTATCACTCCAGCGTGTGATGATACCCAACATGTGTGGTGTAATTGTCGTTTTGGAATTCAGGCAAACCCAGAACATGTTTCTGTCCATATGTGCATGTATGCAGGAGTGGGGTTTTTTTTCATTTAAAAGAAGATGCTCCTCCGTAAAGAACAGGAAAACTGAGCAGCAGGTACTTGACAGACCATAGGGAGCTTCAGTTAATTTATTTTATTATCAAAATTACTTAGTTACCCTGCATCCCATCCCTCTGTGTACAATAAAAATATTAGTGTATGCTAGTTCTCTATATGCATGCTTTTGTCTATGATCTATATGTTTTATGTTTGATGCTGTTTTCCTGTATATTCTGATGTAATGTTCTTCTAAGCGAGTAAAACTAACTTCAGCATAACTCAAGGTCTCAGTGCTTCATCTAAATACCTAACCAACAGGTTATGGGCCCAGACACTGAACAGAATACTGGAAGTCAACAACTGCTGCATCCAAGCTGCGGAAAGATGGCAAGTAGTTCAGATATGAAGTTTGCAATTGCAGAGCTCAACAATAGCAATTACCGGCTATGGAAGTTCAAACTTGAAATGCTGTTAAGCAAAGATGACTTGTGGCAAGTACTGAGTAGACACAGACCCAGAAATGGACCCACGGAGGAATGGGACAAGAAGAACAGGCAAGCAAAAGCAATTAAAAGTCTGCAAGTGGAAGATGACCAGCTTATCCACATCAGAAAAGAGAATACAGGTATGTGGACTACATTACAAAAACTGTATGAGCGTTCAAACCTAAACAGTAAACTATATCTGCTATGCAAGATGAGGCTAGAAAAGCCCAGGAAATGTGTGAACATGTGTATGCCATGCTGGAAATCGAAGAACAGCTACGTGCAATTGGAGAGGAAATTAAAGATAACCACCTGGTGGCATTACTGCTACGCAGCCTTCCGGAGTCATACAGTGCTCTTATTAACGCGCTAGAAACCAGACTTGAACAGGAACTAATACTAGAATACACCAAAGGAAAATTAATTAATGAATATGACAGAAAGAAAATATGCAGAATGAAGAAAACAGGAAAACCCTTAAGGTACATGAGAGCGCAAAGCAAAACAAAGAAAGTAGAGCATATAGTTGTCACGAGAGCCAGGAAACCAGACCACACGAAGCGCAGGTAAAATAAAGTTGTTTATTTGAAGGAACATAAATAAACATTAATCAGGGAGCAGCGAGGTCAGGAACAAGCCAGTGAAGTCCAATGCGGGTACATCAGCCGAGCCGGGATCACGTCCAAGCCGGGGTCTAGTCCAAAGCAGGTAGTGGTCCAAGCCGATGCGGGGTCGAGAGCCAGAGGAAACGTCAGCCGAACCGGATCATACACAGAATAACACAAAGAAGGAACTCAGATCGCCAGAGATGCACCTTGGAGCACAAACGCAAGGGCAATGAACCTGAATCCTGAGCAGACTGATATAGTCAGGTGTTGCCACATCATCACTGTGCGACACCCAGGCAGCAGGCAAGCGATGATGCAATCAGAGGATATAAAAGAGACTGCAGTCTGCACATGTCCAAAATGGCTGCCACCATGAGGACAAGGTAAGACCGTGACAATAGTAGACTGGGCACCTGAAAAAGGACTGTTTGTTTGATCTGGAAAGCCGAGCAGAGAAAACGAGATGCACCTACAATAGAAAGAGCTAAGGCAGCCACAAAGGAAACTGCAGGCACATCATGGAGCGCTACCTGGAAAGTGACTAAGAATTGTATACCACTCGGATGGTGTATTGACTCAGGCGCAACAAGTCACATGACTAGTGATAAGATCTTCACAGAAATTAATTTAAGTAACAAACGCAAGGGCAATGAACCTGAATCCTGAGCAGACTGATATAGTCAGGTGTTGCCACATCATCACTGTGCGACACCCAGGCAGCAGGCAAGCGATGATGCAATCAGAGGATATAAAAGAGACTGCAGTCTGCACATGTCCAAAATGGCTGCCACCATGAGGACAAGGTAAGACCGTGACAATAGTAGACTGGGCACCTGAAAAAGGACTGTTTGTTTGATCTGGAAAGCCGAGCAGAGAAAACGAGATGCACCTACAATAGAAAGAGCTAAGGCAGCCACAAAGGAAACTGCAGGCACATCATGGAGCGCTACCTGGAAAGTGACTAAGAATTGTATACCACTCGGATGGTGTATTGACTCAGGCGCAACAAGTCACATGACTAGTGATAAGATCTTCACAGAAATTAATTTAAGTGCAAAGTAAGTTTTCCTATCAAACAGGAAAAGTATTACTGCAGAAGGTAATGGTCAAGGATTCTTGAACTGCATCACACCGTCAGAGGACAAATAGAGTATCCTTGTGAAAAATGTACTGTATGTCCCAGACCTAGAAGGGAGCCTTCTATCAGTGAAAACCCTTGCCAATAACGGTTGCTAATAACGGTCTCACAGTTCAATTTATCACAAGGCATTTATATCCACACTCAAAGTGTGTTAAATATTGTGGGATATATGCATTTACATATAGATTGTTTGCACTTTTGCACTGAATAGAGATTCTGCACCTAATATTTCACGACCTGCCACCAGGATAACTAAACTGGCAGTATACTCATTAGAGGCTTTAAATGCTCACTATTTAATATCCAGATAGGTACAGTCCATTGATTGATGACCCTGAGCGCTGCACATTTACTATATACATTTCTTGACCTTAGTGTCCTGAGTACAGCTGCTTTAACATTGGGTATTTAGACATATTCTTCCACTGTCCTTAAGTGCAGATTTTATAAATTTTACATACAAGTACCAACCCAACCATTTGATAAAACATTAGATGCTAGCAATTAGAAATGTCTTTTTACTAACATTTCAAAACTTTTTGACTGATTCTGTGGCGGGATCCAATTGAAGATGGAAGCAATTAGGAGAGTTGAAGATTCAATTTTCTTATCATGCAGTGTATGGGCATTCAATAGAACAATTGCTTTGGATCTTTGTTTTCTTTTTTCAATACATTTCTGATTTGGAAAGTGATTAGACTGACACATCACACAAATGTTTGGGGCCTGTTTACACTTGTCCTGTTTACTGCCTGAAGATACATTGCAAGTAGAAATCCCCAAAAATGTGTGAAACTGAGGTGCTGGATTTGAACTTTCGTTGAATCTGCCAGATTGTAACAGGGCACAGTGGCTCCAGTAAGACTGCCAAGGGAGCACCAAACAAAAGGTCCAAAAGTCCAAATCCCTTTAATATCAGTACTTGTTCACAACAAGATAACACAAAACAGCCGCCGCGCTTTGAGGGCCCAGAAAATGGTAGGACTCACAAATGGCATAATAAGCATAAATAATTCTTAGCTGGAAGTTCCAAATTGCCATGGGATTGCAGGCGGTACAAAATATAATATAATTAACATACATTAAAAAATACACAAGTTATGAATATATAAATTAATAAATGCACAAGAGACAATATCTGGATTGAAATTGGCCGCGGCACTTTTTATTGTTTTAAAATAAATCAACTTTACTTAAAATATCAAACCATCAATCTCAAACTATTAATCAACCAATAATTGCCTAGCCACTACGACTCAAGCAATACCATCATGAAGGACTGTACATAAATTAAGTCCTCCCTTTAAAAGCATTGACCCCTTTTAAAGGGGTCAATGCTTTTAAAGGGGGCAATGCTTTTAAAGGGGCAATGTAATTAAAATGCCCTGAGGAGAAATAGATTAAACTGAAAGAGGGGAAGGGGACCGCCGCAAACCCATGTTAGTGGCCACAAATAAATTGTCGGCCCCTTGTCCAGAAGTCACCGTGTCAGCAGAATGCGTTCAGTTTATTGGGCCCCTAAAATGTGTTGGCTGTTTTGGGTCTCATTGGATCAGTAGAAATTGTGACATTCATCCACCCATCCTCCTATTCATTCATCCATCCATTCGTCTCATTGGACTTTGTAAATTATATATCCTATGTGGCATATCTATGCAATGCAGTTTAGTTTGAAAGGGAAAGGTAAACTATATAGGCCCCTTCACACCTACACAAATGCCTGCTGCATGCAAACGGATCCGTGTGAATCCAGCCTGAGACATATGATACATACGTGGCCAAAATTAGACACCACATATAAGACGTGTCCTCCTCTACACAAACTATGATATTCATTCATGATCCCAAATGTGACACAAGTAAGGCAAAAAATGACATATTTTGATTGCCAAATGTTCGGATGACACTATGGGATTTTAGTTTTTCTTATCACAGATGTGACACTTTAGAAATGATTCTGCTGCACTTTCAGTTGTGCATCAGTGGCCAGTGGGTGAGCAATATATTTGTCTGGGACATTAGGGTAAAAGCAGGTTAGTTAATATGTCAGTGCATGTTTGCTAGGCCAGGATCGAAGTCCACAATGATTGTGACACACAGTGAAAGGAAAACGTCAGCGTAGAAAGTTAAAGCACGTTTTAGACCAATCACTGAAACCTTTAACATTTTAAAGAAGAAAGAAAAAAATGTATCCTGCAATAGGGCTACCCCTGCACTGCAAGGGTTAAATGCTCATTTTGTCTAGGGGGCTCAAATAAAGCTTTATTACTCACATGATCCAGCAGCGGTTAGCGCTCCCCTCTCTTTCCCACCGCTCTGGCTATGGAATGTTCCTCAGTGTCCTCACGTCTAATGCAGGTCTATGGATCTGCATAAGAGATGATGACATCAGCAGTCCTTAGACTGCAGGAGCCCAGGGGAGGAGAGGCTGCGAGGACCGGTCTAGCAGCCTAGAGAGAGCCAGTGGGACTGAGGATCAGGTAAATAATCCAACTTTATTAGAGCCCCTAGACAGAACTAGCACTTAACCCTTGCAGTGCAGGGGTCACCCTACTGTAAGGGTAAGTTTTTTTGTTGGCCCAAAGTTCTTCTTTAAGGCCTTGTTTACACCAAGCGTGTTCCTGGAGCAGAGCAGTTACAGACCGGAGCAAAACTGCATCAAATGTATTCCAATGGTATTTTTAGCTCAAGTTCACATTGCAGCGTTCCGTTCCAGAGCAGGTAAAAAAACTGCAGCAAGCCCTATTTTACCTGCTCTGGAACACATGCAAACGCATCAAAAACACATGCAAGCGCCCTGGAACGCACTGAAAGCCCATTTTAAACTAAAAACGGCCCGGAACGCATCAAAAACGCGGCACAACCCACTGCACTGCGTGTGCAGAAACTCATGCAGATCTGCTCTGCATTTGGTGTGAACAAGGCCTAAAATCTGCAGCTTTCATTACAATAACACCTGCTTTGAAGGTCCTGTTATAGAGTTACAAGCCCACCCGCCAGGCCTGTCACGCCATTGTAGACCGCCCACTAAAACAAGGCATATTAGTGGGTGGGCTAGTGTGAACGAGCCCTCAATGCCATTCAGTAAGGGCCCTTTCACACAATACCGCACATAAAAACTCATTACAATGCATATGTGTTTATGTGCATTAACATGCTTTTTCATGCGTATTGCTTTACATTTTGCACATTGGCAAGTGTTTTAATGTCATCCGTTTTCAAGCAATTTCAGTCCTATTTCCTGGAAGGGTCAAAATAATTACAATTTTTTCTCTTGTCCTTCAGTTTCTGTGCGTTTTATTTACATGCGTTCATGTGCATTTCATTATGTTACAATGCATGCATGCTGCATTAAGGCAACCCACTGCAGTAACCTGTGCTGATCTATCTGGTATGAAAAAATGGAAGTCACTGCACATTGTGTAAAAGAACTCATAGTGCTTGTTCACATTAGCTGCATTTAATACGTTGAGATTTAACATGTGGCTATTGTGCGCTGAGTGTCATCAGTGAGCCACGGTGTCTTGTGTTATTACAACTCCATGAACTGTTTAATTGTTATTTTTTTAACTTTATTTGGGGTTTACAAACTGAACACTACATTCGGGTCCCGTACTGTGCTGTGGTGACCTGTGGTGTGGTCCAATTCACTGTGAAAAGATGCAGGATGTCTACAATTTTTCACAGCTCCCCGCACTGCAGATCACACCAGCTTTGTGATGTGAACAATTGTTTTCTGTGTATCCTAATCACAACTGGTGCTGTTCAGTTGCTAAAAAACACCAGTCATCATATATGGTGTTAACAGACCCTTATGGTTTACATGTACTTAAAAAAAATAGCAAAATGTCAAGAATACTGCAGTAAAGTGCAGGTATACTTGGTAAATTGCAATAGCAATGCAAAAGATGTGAGTAGATTTCATGATACTTGTTTCAGAAATGTAAATGGAGTAATATGCCACCAACATGACCACGGGTCTTACCATTACAGATAATTATGACAAAGGTTTGTGAATTGTTAGGCATATTCTACATTTTGTATTGGGTGACCACAGATGTATGCAGCTTATAAGAGAAGACTCTTGTCCATCTCCTGGAACCAAATGCCTCTAGTCCTCTTCACTTGTCCCTCCTCACCTGGTCCCCTTCACTTGTCCCTCTTCACTTGTCCCTTTTTTCGGTGTGATGCATAGGCCTCTTTTAAAAAATGTATCAAATTACCAAAAATGCTATATTACACTAATCTATTATTCAATCCTTAAATTATGTAATGCATTTTTTTAAACTGACACTAAAAAGGAAGTGGTGACTAAAAAACAGCAATTGTGGATTTAGAGAGGCACTGTCACTTTTCCTTTTTAGGGCAAAGTCATTGTCTGCTCAATGCATGGGGAGCGCTATCTTTGAGCTCATCTTCAAACTCATGGGACCTATTGAGGTTCCCATAGCATGTGATCATCCTAAAACTGGATTTTATTTCTAATCTATACAATCTATACAGACATATGCTGCTCTTACTTACAGCAAACAACCTTACATAGCCAAGATTACACTTACAGCCTATGAAACGCTGCCATTTCTCATATTTATACAGGTTTACAGGTCCCCTTGACCTGCAGACCAGTATGTTGAGTCAGCACTTTTTGTCTAAGCTATCTAGAATACAGACCACATGGAGGTATGCTCCAGAGCTAGATGGTCATAGGACATGCCCTACAAACATGCATTGCTTGTGTCACTAGACCTGTTCAAATGTCAGCCACACTACGTGAAAAACAAGGTGTCGCCTTGTACGTTAGACTGGTTTTTCAGGTTCCCACTGACAGGACAATCTACAACTTTGTACAAGGTTAAAGTGCAAGTGTAATTACATAGCCACTATTGAGCAGGTAAACATGTTGTTGCGGGACAAAAATGCAGTCTCCATTTAACAACTTTATTGATGAAGAGTTCTCCCAAAAGTCATAGTTTAGATATAGATGGAGCCTGATTAGTTGAGTTGGTCCTTCTGAAATATTTGCATACTGGAACAGTGAGTACTCCCTTTCATAATTTCAAACTCTGTTCCTCTGTTAATTCTCCAGAACCCGCTATATGTTCGTTATGTGTTTAGATGAAGCACTGGGATCTTGAGGAATGCTGAATTCAGTTTTACTTAGTTAGAAGAACATTATAACAGCATACAGCATTTACAGCATATAGAAAGAACATCCTGTATGTATCATAGATAAGTAAGTATAGAGACTAACATTGCCCTATAGCACCATCTACAACTCAAAAGACATAACAACGGCTTCACTTTGCTCAGCTTCCTTTTGCTGGTTCACTGGGCGAATTCACTTCACAACTTCCTGGGATCATTGTTTCTGGTGATGGGTTCTCATCTAAATAAACACTGCGGCTTACTGTCACTTTGTCAGTCTTTGGGTGGAGGATTCTATATTCCTTACTTTGTTCACTATAGCCCATCAGAATTCCTTCTATGGCTGTGTTCTCCAACTTGGATCACTTCTCCTTTGGAACATAGACATAAACTTTACATCCAAACACTCTGATGTGCCCTAGGCTAAGCTTCAATCCATGCCACATTTCAAATTATTATTATACAGGATTTATATAGCGCCAACAGTTTGCGCAGCGCTTTACAATATAGGGCAGACATTTCAATCACAATACAATTCAAGACATGATGGTAAGGAGGGCCCTGCCCCTGAGGGCTTACAATCTAAAAGATGCAGTGTTTTCAACTGCTTTTGTAGGTAGTCTGTTCTGTAGGTATGTTGCAGTCATGACTGCTTCTCCCCAGTATTTCTTAGGTTGACGTCTGACAGCATTTCTACGAGAGTGCGATTTTTCTGTTCTGCTACACCCTTTTGTTCAGTTGTGTATGATGTGGTTGTCTGGCATACTATACCTTGTTTCTTCAGGTATGATTTCACTTCCTTACTGTATATTCTCCCCTGGTGTCGGTGCGTATAGTTCCTGGTTTCCGTTGGAATTTGTTGCTGGACATGGCTACAAACTCTTGACGTTTTTCTGATGTTTCAATCTTGTACTTCATCAGATAAGTTGTTATGTACCTGGAATAATCATCAATGAAAGTCAGTAGATATCTGTTCCCGCCTGTTGTGGGAGTTTTGCATTGGTCCACACACGTCACTGTATATGAACTCCAAGGAGTGGGTGGTCTTTATTTGGGTGGCCTGTGGAAGTGAGGTTTGTATAGCCTTTGCTTCCATACAGCATGGCCTGTGGAAGTGGGGCATGTGATGATAACGTTTGAGCCTATTAATATTAAAAATATCTAGCTTGAGGCAAATGCAGCCCTTCATTTATTTCAGTTTGCCAGGTCTCTTTAAATTCCAAAAAACAGAGATCTGTTAATCTGGGCTTGTAATCTTTTCCTCCTGGCCTAACCATCATTCATATCACAAGCAAATTTGGTTTCAATCTAAAGCTAACTTCATGGCGCATCATAATTTAGGGGTTGTCAGACCGTATTGGATATGAAAAGTAAATTATCCTCTTAGTTATGAATTTAACTGTGTGGGAGGAGCAGAGGAGGACATCTTAAAGGCTCATCCCTCCTGTTCTCTCTCCCCAGCCCTGCCTTAGGGGCCGGCTCTGTAACACCCCCTAAAGGGCTGATAAAAAGATGGTAGAAGCAGCTAGAGGAAGCTCTTGTTTTGTAACATCAAGGAAATGAACTCCTGTAACATCAAGAAGTTTGTAACATTCCAGAAGAGTTCCCATTTAATATCTGGAAATCATTTGAAGAGCCACCCAGACCCCTCTTTTGCTTATTGAACTCTGGACTCTGTCAGAACTCATAAACCCAGGACTGTTAAGTTTTCTCTTGTTTTCCCTTTTGTTTTACTGTTATGTATTGTGTCTCTCTTTATTAATATCCTTTTCTGTATATTTTTCTGCACAGGTTCTTTTATTAAGGACGATCCTAAAAATCATTAAGCTTATCTCTACATTCTAAATACGAACTTAAAGGATCCTTGCCTCTGTGAAGAGCGCTACAGAATAGTGAGGCCTGTCATATCCCTGTCTGAGAGGACAGCGGTGTCATAGGCTTTGTTTAAGTGTTTTGAATTGTCACAGCACTTGCTGGGAATGGTCCGTGTTTTTTGTTAAAAACACATGGTGGCAGCAAATGTTTGGCGTGTAAGGGGTTAACTGTGGAGTTAACCAACCGTAGTTATGATCGCTCTTAGTCTCCTAGCCTGAGATTTTCTTATGTGGATAAGCTGGTCGTCTTCCACTAGCAGACTTATAATTGCTTTTCCTATTCCTCCGTGGGTCCATTACTGTGTTTGTCTGTACTCAGTACTTGCCCAAAGTCATCTTTGCTTAGCAGCATTTCAAGCTTAAACTTTCATAGCTGGTAGTTGCTATTGTTGAGCTTTGCAATTGCAGACTTCATATCTGAACAGCTTGCCATCTTTCAGCAGCTTGGATGCCGCTCTTGTTGACTTGCAGTGTTCTGTTTAGTGTCTGGGCCCATAACCTGTTGGTTATGTGTTTAGATGAAGCACTGAGATCTTGAGGAATGCTGAATTAAGTTTTACTTGCTTAGAAGAACATTACATCAGAATGCAGCATATAGAAAGAACTTCCTGTATATATATATATATATATCATAGAAAAATAAGCATAGAGACTAACATTGCACAACAGCGCCATCTACAGCTCAAAAGACATAACAGTACATTAGCATAAGCTGTTATATTTCCAACACTGTACACTGAAGTATCAGTTTGGGAATGACTGACCCTGTCAAAGAGGAAAAATTAGAATGGGAATTGGAACTTTAGTCAAAACCTCCCCTGTTCTAACATGGCAGCACTTGGCACCCATCACTACATTGTGGGAAGGCAGGGTGTGTACCATGTTTCCCCATATTATTAGCTCAGGGTATTTCTCTGGGCAGCAGGGGAGTATGTTTCTGAGTCTTTGGGGGTGATTTACTAACCTAAACACACGCACGCACCAGGTGCGTGTGATTTTCACACAGCAAAACTTATTTAACAACCAAAAAGTCTCTAAAAGCATATTTCCACTAATGCCATATATGGAAAAATCATGCACATGATGCATATATAATGCTGCTTCACAGTTTAGACAAAAATGGTTAGCTCATGCATTTACATTCCTGCATTCATCAACGGAAGCAACACAACATAGAGCTAATTTACACAACATCACCTTGCAATTCATGCAGGGCTTTGCACAACACACCTGCTGGGTGTGTACACACTATAAAGGTGTCTAGATTCCACCAATAGATCATGCTGGGAGGGAACACACTACAGAGGTGTATACTTGTTCGTGGTGTGTTTATAAGGTTAGTAAATCAACCGCTTTGGCTCACAACTAGGGATGGGTGTGGGCTTGGTGCAAAACGAGTTCACCCGAGCATGCACAGTAACACATCTCCCTCCCAGCCCAATCAGCTGCATTTAGCCAGGCCATTCCAGCCCATTTTGTTACGTGTAGCTGCGGGTCAAATAATACCCTGCCCCATTAGGAGACAATACGGTCATGCACCAAAAGAAATGACTAGTGTACACACAGTCCAGCACCCCTATAATGGTAATGGTACCCGTATATCATAAGAAAAATATATTCTCTAATCACCTCTCCTCCCCTGCCTGATTGAATAATGAAGGAACAAGAGTGCAATGTTGAGGTCTTCCCAGCTCCTAACCTATAAACATGCGCATTTGTAGGATGCAATGCACAAAGCATGCATGTTAAACTATGTTTACTTATACAGAAATGGATTACTGAACAAACACAACAATTTTCCAGCACATTTACCAGCTAGCCAGCAAAATAAAACAAAAAAACAAATTGCACTGCCTAACAATTTGCATTAAAAACAGAGGTTTTATTTGCACAACATTTGCAAACAAACGTGGAGGCCACACTGCCTCACCAAGGCCCTTCTGTGTATTGTGGTGGTACTGGCTCTAATTGGCTGGGCTTCTGATCTGTCTCTGCACCTCCAAGCATAGCTGCACTCAATGTATCCATTGTTATAAATGCTCCAAGTTGTTGTTTGTTCTATGCTCATTATGTGTGTAGCTTGTGCAAACATTAGATCGGGATGACCTGAACTGCACATGCTGTGTAAGTCTGAAGCACATTGGATTGCCATTGGTACATGGTCAGCAATAATCCTGTTCCAGGGATCCCAACCTGAAAGAAGCAATTTCAGGGAGGTGTCCCTCTCATTTCAGGGAGGTGCCCTCTTCCCCCCATCCGCGAAGGGGGAGTTAGGGGGGGCTGGGAGAGAGCACCCCCTGAAATTATGGCAGATAGCACAAGAAGCAATAGCTTCTTTGCTATATGCAGGTTTTTTTTTCTGATTTTTTTTTTTTTTAGTATTCTGACAGTTGCAGTCGTCAGAATTAAAAAAAAAAAGGCATAAGAATGCATAGCTAGCTTCCTATTGACTATTGCACTTTGCAATAGCAAACTAGCTATTGCACCCGCCCTCTGCTGCTTTCAATCACCAGAAGAGGACCTGATAGAAAAATTCAGGTCCCCCTCTGCTGATTGACAGCAGCAGTGGGCGGGTGCATTACCTAGTTTGCTATTGGCTATCGCAAAGTGCAATAGCCAATAGGAATCTAGCTAAGCATTCGTATGCCCTTTTTTTTTCTTTTCTGACTGACGGGTCGCGCTCCCGATGTCAGAGAAGAAAAAAAAAACGATCGCAGGGAAAGGTTTATCTGCTCGATCGAGCAGATAAACCTTTCCAGGAGGAATTGTTTCTCTCCTGGGCGGCCGGGAGCCGCTATCTAATAGCGAGAGACTCCTGGAGCATCCGGGAGAGTTGGGATGTCTGCTGTTCTATCATTCAAAAGGACCCTCTGTAAGGTAGAATTTATTGTCTGCTGAGCTTCTCATCTAGTGCACTTTTCCCTAACATGGGACTCATTCATATATTACTTCCTACGATTACAACCTATGTTGGAGCTCAATGCATTAGAAGAGAAACCTGTGTCGAGTGGAATGTAGTTGCTCAGTGGATAATAAAGTTCTATTGAAAAAGTAAGTAGAGGTGGTGCAGCCTGTCCTTTCTACATGTGTATCCCATAGGTGAGCAGCAGGGAATGACTGGCAACTTTTAGCCCAGGGGGCAAGTACAACCCAGTTCGCTCCATGTCTGGTACTTAGGCACTCTCACCCACTGTAGACCGCCGCTGGCTGTCCATGCTTCTGGGCTGTGAGCTGTGGGAGGGGCTGGATAGTTTTAAAATCTGTGTTCCATAATTTTTCTTGATTCTATACATTTTCTAGACTGTGTCACTTCCAGTGGGGCCGAGTCATCCGTATCAGCGGTTTTCATGACCCCCTTTCTTCATGACATGCGCACCTGGAAAAGACACGGTCGAGAAATGTATCGGTTGAGGAAAATTATAGCACACTGATAGTGTAGGAATGCCTCAACAGTGCTGTGCGCGTGTACGACTGCTGCGACCCTGGTAGTTCTGCCACTCATTTCAAGCTGTAGAGGGACTACAAATCTCCGCACATTATACAGCACTGTAGAATAATACCACCAGCTATAGAGGACTATAAATCCCAGCAATACATATTACAGCAATGCAGAACAGCATCAGCTATAGAGGACTATAAATCCCAGCAATACATATTACAGCAATGCAGAACAGCATCAGCTATAGAGGACTATAAATCCCAGCAATACATATTACAGCAATGCAGAATAATATGAAGCTACATACTCTGTTGCTCTGGGTTCGTCGCCTGATGTCTCCTGGGTTTCTCCGGTGGGCTGTGCGGGCTCTCACCAGGGGTCCAGAGAGTTTCATGGGTGCGTGTGGGTGCAGGAGAGACGGCTCCCTAATTCGGCGTTCAGGTGGCCAATGCGGACTGTCAGGTGGTCAGTGCGGGCTCTCTGCTGGTCAGTGCAAGATCTGTGGTGGCCAGTGGGGGCTCGCTAATAATTAGTGGGGGCTCTGTGGTAGCTCCCTGGTGGCCAGTGGAGGCTCCCTGGTGGTTAGTGAAGGCTCCCTGGTGGTTAGTGGGGGATCCATGCTGTAGGGTGACCATTCATCTAGAGCTGCAGCTAACGATTATTTTCAAAATCGATTAGTTAGCCGATTATTGAGTTCGATTAAATCGGTTAATTGGATTTTTTTTTTAAATGGCTCCAGTGATGGACTACTAGTTTGTACTGAGAGTGTAGTCCATCACAGGAGCAAGCTTGGAGTGGTGGAAATAAAAAAAGTGTGGTGTGCAATATAGTGAAATAGAAAGTGTAAAATTATACAGCAATCAATGCAAAATGGCACCGGCTATAGAGGACTACAAATCCCAGCAATAGTACATTATACAGCGGAGGAGGTGTGGCGTGTGGAGCATGGATGCAGGCGGGCGGGTCTGGCAGCGGCAAGCGTGAGGCGGGGAGGAGGTGCG
>NW_017308538.1:26635-27431 GCF_000935625.1 Nanorana parkeri
CCAAGCGTGAGGCGGGGCGGAGGTGCGGCGTGTGTGGAGCCGTGACCAGGGCCAACTAAACGAAAGCTGATTAATCAATGATTGAAAACGTTGACAACATTTTCATCGATTATAATCGACTTAGTCGATTAGTTATTGCAGCCCTACATTCATCCCCGATTTCTGGGGACAGTTCCCGGATTGAGGAGACTGTCCCCAGACAAATTATGTCTCCGGGAACATAAAATAAACCATTTTTTTTTTAAATACTCACCTGAACCTGGGATCCACCGACAAGCACAGCCTCCTGTCTCTCACGCTGTCAGAATATGCATACAGCGTGTGCTGGTTACTACTTAAACCGGCGCACGCTGTATGCAGCTTCTGAGAAGATACGCTATTAGCGTAGCGAGGAGGTCAGCTGCGCATTTTGCATAGCTCCTGCTACGCTAATAGTGTATCTTCTCAGAAGCTGCATACAGCGCGCGCCGTTTTAAGTAGTAACCAGCACGCGCTGTATGCAGCTTCTGACAGCGTGGGAGACGGGAGGCCGCACTTTTGGCGGATCCCGGGATCAGGTATTAAAAAAAAATTGTTTATTTTATGTTTCCGGGGATAAAATGTCCCCGGATTTTGTTTTAAAATGTCACCTTACCTTGGCCTGGTGATCAGTGGGGGCTCCATGGACCTTGGTTGTGGGGGGGTCTGCAGAGGCAGTAGCTGCAGTGGCTCCCTCCCTCCGCCGCCTCTCTGCCACCTGCACCCGGTTGGCCGGCCCGCATCCGATGCGTCTCTGTGATTGGCGGGCCGCCAGTAC
>NW_017308538.1:27929-35028 GCF_000935625.1 Nanorana parkeri
GCGTCTGCCTGATCCAGCCAGCCCGGATCGCCGCTATGCGATCAGGGCTGGCTGGATAAGGCAAACATGCCCTCTAATCAGGCACTGTAGAGGGCCGCCTGCTGGGGCCTCCAGAGGAGTCGAGGGCCGAGCGGCCGCCGATCACAGAGCTGCGCCGGATACGGGCGAGTGCAGGTGGCAGCGGCAGTCACGGTGGCTGTTCATGACGGCATCGGAGAGGCCCGGGGGGCAAATGCCACCCAGCCACCCGGCCCAGTCCGCCCCTTGGGAGCAGTGTATTCCATTGGCCCTGAGCACCCACAGCCACGAGTACAAGCCTGGGAGCAGAGACAAAGTTGTGTTCCCTTTAAGGTAGACTCAGAATGTTTGCAAGTCTATGAGCTGTGAAGCTACAGTGTAACTTTAGGCTCCATTTACACCTGAGCATTTTGTAGCTCGAATGTCTAAGCCCTACAGTGCTCAACAGGAAGAATCCCATTGTTTTCAATGGCCCCTGTTCACGTTCTGTCTCTTGTAGCTTGATTAAGGGCAGAGTTGAATGTTGTGGCCCCAAAAAGACTTCTATGGGAACACCTGAAAAATTTGCTAAAATTTAATGAAAACACATGTAACGCAGCTAGTAACTAGCTGTGTTGGCGCGCTAGAGGGCCGCAAACTGGAAGGTGTCCAGCAGCCAATCATTCTCACCATTAGAGGCTCTTTCCAAGACCTGGCCTTTCTTAGAACCTGCGCCTCTAGTGCATCCCCAGTAACGCACAGACACCTACTTCCTGTGTTTTCAGTGATCTGCATTCCAGACACCATTTTTGCACACTACTTTTAGTCATTTTGTGTGCCCTGGTCATCAGACCGTGACACTTGTCTACACTAATACTTCAAGCAGTACCGCAATGTCATGTGCAAGTGGTATTGGAATATGTGTATTTACCTCTCTTTAGTAGGTTTTGGACCCCTCCCATGTCTTGACCATGTTTGACTCCATGTTCACTAATTCAAAAGCATTTTTACCAATGATGCTTTCATTCATTGTCCAAAAACACATGCAAAGACTGGATGTTTGCTTGTATAAAATTGATTAAAAAAAATAATTGTAGAAAAAAAGGCGACAGTGATTGAAGCGGTCATCAGTTATGGATATTTATGCAATGCATAAGCTATTGTCACTGATATGAGGCACTTCCCGATGTAGATGCATAAGGCAGAACATGTGTTATATACAAGGCCGGTGTAACGCCTTGCTATAAAGGTATGAATATGGATCTCAACTGCGGAGTATACCTTCCAGGTAGAAGGATGGGGATCAGTTCTGCAGCTGGGCCTCTGGTGCCCTGTATTTGTATAGTCTGAGAGGGAGCTGCTTCACATCATACCCCGTATGTAGCTATGGGATATGTAGATATGGGAAACCCAGGTAACTAGGAGGTTATCGAAGAGGCTATGGTAATGGCTGGAACATCCAGTACCAAGTCGGTAGAGACGGAAGCTAATTTAGAAAGCTAGTCAGTGTTACTGACCTTCAGCATCACACCTATTATTAAGCGGGGTTAACGGCAATTAGCACCTGCAGTGAGTAACATGCAAAGTCCATGGAGTTCAGCACAATAGCTAATATCAAGCAGGGTTAATGGCTATTAGCAACAGTACTGATTAACATGCAAAGTCAATGAAGTTCAGCACACAGCTAATATCAAGCAGTGTTATATGACAATTAGAACAGTAAGCACAATCAATGGAGTAGACCTGCATTAGTTCCCAGATCTCACGTGGATACTAGTCCATGTACTTGCAGTTTTTGTGGAGTCTCTATCTGAGCAGGAAGACTCATACGGACGTGCTGTGTCCTGGGGTAGTAGGTCTGGCTGGGAGGCAAGGGAGGACAACTGATTGATCCACATCCTGCTACAACCAACAGTGGACGCTGATCAATTAGTGAGCAGCAGCTTTAAGCCGACTGCTCGAACGAGATGGGGCAGAGTCATGAGGCACGCCCCTTACAGCCGGACTTCTCACAAGACCACTGAGGCCTGGCCTCTGGGTGGCAGGGAGCAGAGGGGCGGCAGGGGTGTGTCATCTCCCGATGCCTGGAACATAAAGTTCCGGGCACTGGCCGGTAGTTGTTTCCTACTTTAGGCAAGCAGGGCTAAATGTACAGCAGGGAAGCTGCTCGTTCGTTTACAAGTGATCTTGGCAATGCCGCCAAGATCACTTGTATGCAGCCTGCTCATCTGTCCTTCCCCTGCGCCCCCCCCCCCCCTCTTGTCGCTTACCTCTCTCCCCACCGGCCGGAGATCCTCTCTTCAGGATGGAGAGCAGGGAGCTCCGTGTAAACAGTGAGAGGGGAGAGCTGAACTCTCAGCCTCTCCCTCTCAGATGTCACGGGAGTTCCAGCACAGTTCTGTGCTAGAACTCCAGTATTGGAGGTGACAGGTTCTATAAGGAGAACCTGTCACCTCCAAATGCTATGGGGGCTTGTTAGCTCCTGTGTGATAGCAATAAAGTTAAGTAAAAATAAATAAAGAAAAAAAAGTAAGAATTGATTTAAAAAATAATTAAATGAATAAAAATTTAAAAAATAAGAAATAATAATTGTAAACATTTTTTTAAAAAAGGTGATTAAAAGTAAAAAATAAAATAAAAAAAGTATAAATACAAAAGTATAAGCTAAGATAAATGAAAATAAAAAAGTAAAAAAAATAAAAGTTTAAAAAAGTAAAGTCAAAGTAAAAAAATAACATAAAAAAAATGTAAACTAACCTTTCCGCTCCCACCATCTGGTTGCCATTCTCCATTGGGGGGGTTTTGTGTTTGGCGGGGACGGGGGTGCATTGAGGAACCTGGCCTGGGGGCAGCAGAGAGAGTAAATCTGGCCCTTGTTATATAAAATACTTTGTTAGGAAAAACAGGCCTCTTGGCTTAGTACATGCTTTGTAACAGTTGCAGAAATATGGTAATAGGTGCTCTTTACAAACACATGGCTATATATCACCCTTTCTAGTACTCCCTTTCTTTCCTGAGTATCTAGCGCTCTCCTTCTTTCCTGAGTAGGCCCTTGTTCCTTCAGTTCTGTTCCCGATATGCTGCCACCAGATTCCGAGCCACAACCACCACAATCTTTAAAGGTTATTTAACCCCTTCGTGACGGGAGACGTACATTGTACGTCCCGCCACAAAGTGCCTATATGACTGGCCACGTACACTGTGCGTGACGAGTTATTTAAGGCTCTATAATGCCGGTAACCGCAGATTCTTAGCGGGTACCAATCATTAATAAATGCCTCAGCATTGAGGCATTCATTAATGAAATAGTTAAGCTTTTGTAAAAGCTTCTTTCTTTCATTAATGAAAGAATGAAGCCATTACATGCAAATATGGGAGCGCTAAATAGCAATCCCGTATTTGACAGCAAAAAATAGCAGAGAGGTAGCAGAGTGACTCACCTCTCTGCTATTCGTTTTGACAGCTCGATAGCCCGATTTTTATGATACATTTCAGGCAAAGAGATACAAGAGATACAAAGTATCTCTGTGCCTGAAATGTATCACTTCTGATCGTCTGAGCACGATCAAAGACCTTTAGGCCTGGTTCACACCTGGGCATTTTACAGAGTGTTCCTATGCTCTGTAAAACGCTCAACGTGTGAAAACCAATGATTGCCTATGGGCATGGTTCCCATTTGGGCGTTTTACAGCGCGTAGGAACGCGCTGCAAAAAGCCTTACGCCCAAAGAAGTACAGGAGCTTCTTTGGGGCGTATTTGCCGTGCGTATCCATTGGGATACAGCCAGGTAGCCCTCGGAAACGCTTGTTTGTCACACATTTTTTTACAGCGAATCGCAGTAAAAACGTGCGGCACGAAACGCGCGACAAACACACATATTCGATACGCCTAGGTGTGAACCCAGCCTTAGTGAGATCTGAATCTGACATGCTGTCAGGATCAGTCTCTAAGGTTATTAGCTGTTAATAATAGCCAAAAATTTAAAAAGTTAATTTATCAAGCAATCATAGTGACTGCTTGATATAAACATCTAGTTTTTTTTCCTCATTTTTTATATTTTATTCAAACTAAGTGAGGCGTTGCGTACACAAATTTGATATAATTATATAGCCATATCTGTCCTCTAAAAAACAATATATAATATGTGTGGGTACATTTAGTAAGAAAGTATATTACTGTCATGGAAGAATCACACAGCAAAAATGTAAAAAGTGTGTCAGTCATTTATGAACAGAAACTGAAAACTAGCTCAGTCATGAAGGGGTTAAAGGTAGTGGTCTAGTATAACAAAGGTTAAAAGTTATTATATTCTGTTTTAAACCCAAATAAAGGGCTGCAGCCATAAGTTTCCACATTTTGGTCCCCTGGTTTCATTTATCATAGCTCTAGATCAGTTTGTTACTGTTTGGGTGGCATTGGGGTAGTTGTCTTGTCCAATACTAGAGACACGGAAATACAGAAGTGTTCCAATGGCATGTCACCCCCTACAACTACAACCGCCCCTCTTTTCCTTCCTGTATTGTCCTTTTGGCCAACTTCTTTAATTGTAGTATAAAAGTAGTTTAATAAAGTTACAGATTTGCATCTGCTCTCTCTGCTGGTTTCTCTTTCTCTTTCAGGTCCTGACCTCTCCTTCCCTTTCAAGACACAGAAACAGATGTTACCAGAAGATTCAATGCTGCTTTGATCTAATAGCCAGCCTTAAAAACAAATGGTATGTGTGTTTAAAGGTAAGAGTCTGGTATAATAAAGATTATGAGTTTTTATATTCTGTTTTAAACCCAAATAAAGGGCTGCTGCCATAATTTTCCACTCTCCAGTTTCCTGGATTCATTTATGATTGATATTCATGTGGGGATGTACAATCCCATGCTACCCTGTGTTTTGCCAAATTGTTCTACATAAGCATCTATGAATGTGAAGTCAGTCTGTGGCCTTAGCGCATTCCCAAACACTCCTTACAGCTCTGTGCCTGACTCACAAATGGTACCAAGCCTAGCATGTTATGCCACACCCTCTTATGGCCAATCCATTACATTGTCATGTTATGTTATCATGATGCATGTGTGGTGGTGATTGGTCAAAGCATACATTGCCAACCACTGTTTTGACAAAGAATACAAAAAGCACTGTGATGTACTACTCCACAAGACACTGAAAACATATTAACACATCCAGTAGAAGACCCCAGAAGTATCCCTTATATGCCTGAGAAAACATTGTTGATATGTTCATGCCTGATGTTGCCAAAAATCCCTCTCCCTATGTTTGGATTTCGTCTGCATGATTAATCATCCCAGGAGGTCTATGGCCAGCTTATGCGTAATGTGCCACTAGAGTTTAGGAAGGGAAAAAGGGATATGGTCAATCTGCTTGGTTGTATTTTCTTGTCCAATTGCTATTATTTCCATTAGATAAGACTGGTACAAGCAATGATTTACCGGTACATACTGTAGTTAAATAATCAGTCAGGCTGAAAAAAGTTCAACCTATAGAGATAAGAGGGGAAAAAAAGAAAAGCCTAAACAGAACGCTATGCCCACAGTTACCCACTGTTGATCCAGAGGAAATAAAAAAAAACCCTATAAAGCACGGTTTAATTTGCTCCAACAGGGGAAAAAATTCCTTCCTGATCCCATAAGAGAGAATACTCTATACCTACTGACCTTAACTTTTACATTAGCAGCATGTGGGGAACTGTGTCAAATGCTTTTGCAAAGTCCAAGTATACGATATCCATAGACATTCCTCTGTCCAATTTATTACTCACTTCCTCATAAAAAGAAAGTAGGTTTGTCTGACAACTTCTGTCTTTTGTGAATCCGTGCTGACTGTCGCTTATTATAATATTTTCAAGCAAAAACAATTGCATGTGATCCTTGATCAAACTTTCAAGTATCCTCCCAACTATTAAAGTTAAACTTACAGGTCTTTAAATTTTCTGGTAAAGACTTTGATCCCTTTTTAAATATAGGCACCACATTGGCCTTGCGCCAATCCATCATTACTAAACCGTTAGAGAGTCTCTAAAAAGTAGATACAATGGCTTTGAAATGACACAGCTCATTTCTTTGAGCACATGTGGGTGTAAGCTGTCCAGTCCAGGTGCTTTGTTCACCTTAATTTTTTCTGTTTCTGTACCATATCAATAGTAGCCATTGTGGTTCATTAGAGGCTATGGCACTGCTATCCCCAATATGGACTTGAGTTACATCCTGTCCCTTAAGGTGGCCATACACTCTACAACCATCGCAAGACCTTAGTCTTGCGATGGTTGTACAGGGATTAAAAAAACGTACGATCTGCCTATCTTGGACAGGCAGATCGCACTCTCGATCATCGCAAGCCCGCCCCCCCTGAGGGGCGGGCTTCCGATGACCGGAATGCCGAACGGGCAGTGTGCGCGTGCGCACACACTGGCCCGTTTGGCATTTGTCTTCCGAGCACCGTTCTAACCAGCCGAGAATCGTACGATTCCCGGCTGGTTTTCGAACATGCTGGTTCGACGGAAGACGTGCGACCGTACAGTAGAAACGGTCGCACGTCTCCGTTCACACTGCTCGATTCTCGTACGATCGCGGGATTTCCCGCGATTCTCGTACGTGAATCGAGCAGTGTATGGGCACCTATAGTGTGCACAGAGCTGGTCATCAACTACATGCATAAACAGGTGTGCTGAGCTGATCAACAACTCCTGTGATTTGGCACCAGGAATTGAGAAGTGACAGATGTGAACACAAAATACAAAAAGACTGCAAACTCTTTATCGTGTTGTCACATTTAGAAGTTTGCTGCCTCATCACAATTTCAGCAAAGTGAGATTATGTACTTATAAACACGACCTTTGTATCAAGGTGAGAGAGCCTTATATGCCACTCAAGCTGAGCTATAGAACACACAAGGATTAAAACACAATAGCTGTATAGCTAGTAGGATTACAACTGTGTGCACATCACAATACACTTTATTTGTGCAGCTATCTTTGATTGTCTTTTATTTTTTCAGTTGTGTGTTTTAAATGTAGGTGTCTGCATAGCCATCCTTTCCATAAAAACAAACGTTTGGCTCGGCCGAGCATTCATGTTTATGCCTGTGGGCAATG
>NW_017308538.1:35053-65040 GCF_000935625.1 Nanorana parkeri
GGGCTCTGCAGGGTCTCAGGGGGGCTTTGCAGGATTTGTGGTGAGCTCTGCGAGGTCTACGGTGGGCAGAGTCCACCACAGATCATGCACAGCCCCCTGAGACCCTGCAGAGCCCCACACAGATCCTGCACAGCCATGTGCAGTGTCTCAGGGGGGCTGTACAGGATCTATAATGGGCTCTGCCCACCATAGACCCCACAGAGCCCACAACAGATCATGCAAAGCCCCCCACAGATCCTGCAGAGACCCCCACAGATCCTGCAAAGCCCCCCCTGAGACCTGGCAAAGCCCTCCACAGATCCTGCAAAGCCCCCCACAGATCCTGTGATGCCCCCACAGATCCTGCAGAGACTCTGCAGTCTGCTGGATCTCAGGGGGGCAGTGCAAGATCTGTGGTGGTCTTTGCAGGCTGCAGAGCCCCCTACGGATCCTGCAAAGCCCCCAGGTACTGCAGAGACCCCCTGAGACCCTGCAGTCTGCAGGATCTCAAGGGGGCAGTGCAGGATCTGTGGTGGACTTTGCAGGCTGCAGAGCCCCCTACGGATCCTGCAAAGCCCCCTACGGATCCTGCAAAGCCCCCCACAGATCCTGAAGAGACGCTGCAGTCTGCTGCATCTCAGGGGTGCTGTGCAAGATCTGTGTTGGGCTTTGCAGGCTGCAGAGCCATCTACGGATCCTGCAAAGCCCCCCACAGATCTTGCAAAGCCCACCAAAAGGTATTGCACAGCCCACCTGTGACTCTTTGGTGGACCCTGCAGAACCTATGCTGGTGGACCCTGCAGAACCTATGCTGGGCCCTGCCAGCACAGTCCTCCTACCTGGCACATGAAACTCAGCTTCCTCTCTCTATTATGGTGCATGTTGGGGCCACTGCCATACCACGAGACAACACTATGTTAAAGCAGTGACAGCAGGGTCTGGTGGGACCGGGGGGCAGGGGCAGGTGCTGGGAGTATGTCAATGCTGGCTGGAAGTGGATGAAAGGGCAGTAGGGAGGTTCAGTGAGGGCAGTGATGTAGCATGGGTTGTCAGTGCCCAAGGCAAGGCAAGTATTTTGCCCCCCTACCCCCTGGACTGTTAGGGACTGTTAGTACTCCCTGAGTATTGGTGCATCCCTAAGTGTTCCCCAATAGAGGACTACAAATCCCAGCAAAATATTATACAGCAATGGAGAATTGCAACCGGCTATAGAGGACTACAAATTCCAGCAATACATTATAAAGCAATGCAGAATAGTTTATTAATTTTCTACATACTCTGTGCTGCCGCCCTGCTCCAGGTTGCAGGCCTGATGTCTCAGGTGAAGGGCATCAGCAGGGGCAGATGCGGTGGATCAGCAGGGGCAGATGCGGTGGATCAGCAGGGGCAGATGCGGAGGCTCAGCAGGGGCAGATGCGGAGGCTCAGCAGGGGCAGATGCGGAGGCTCAGCAGGGGCAGATGCGGAGGCTCAGCAGGGGACAGATGCGGTGTCAGGGTACCCTGCACAGGCGTTCTCACACCACATGCAGGTACCCACACAGGATGACCAAATTAATATGCCCACACAGGATAGGGTTATATGCACAGTTTATTGGTTCCACATCAACAAAAACTACAAACCCAACAAAGAGGGGTAACAGGCCTGCAGATGTACAGCAGGCCTCGGGATACCAGAAGAGTGGTCAGGTACAAGCCGAGTCGTTAACAGGAGGGCAGCGCGGTACAGGAACAGGATTGATGAAGAGTGGTCAGGTGCAAGCCGGGTCGACAACAGGAGGGCAGCGCGGTACAGGATTCAACGGAGAGTGGTCGGGTAACAAGCCGGGTCGGTGACAGGTCTTCAGATAGGACGCAAGGTTCAGGAAGCAAGGTTCAGGCCATGGGCATCAGTCAGGTTAGCAACACAATACTGACCCAGCTTCCTGACTGCAGGGAGGGCGTAAATACCCTCCCAAGAAGCACCAGGTGATGGGATGAGCAGTCACAGCTGGGGCACACCCACAGGTGAGTACTGGAGCTGCAGGTTCCTTAAAGTTCCTGGCTGCTCGAGACACCCGCAGGCGAGCACAGGAACTGCAGGAACCGGCTCCAGCGCCACCTGGGGGTGCTCTGGATCCTGACATGCGGAGGCTCAGCAGGGGCAGATGCGGAGGCTCAGCAGGGGCAGATGCAACAGATGCAGAGGATCAGCAGGGCAGATGCGGAGGATCAGCAGGGCAAATGCAGAGGATCAGCAGGGTGATGTGAGGGCAGGAGAAGACCTGTGCACCGCGTGCCGACGCTGTATACAGGTAGAGTCGGCTGCTGTGAGGTCCCTAGGAAGAGCAGGACCCTGCGGCAGTCGTGTCCACCTGCCATGCGGGGGGGTTGCTGGTGCCGGTACCAACCCTCACTTGGCCATTGAAGTGCACCCGACAGCGAGCCCTCAGGCAGTGCATGACGGCCCAAATGGTCAGTCCGCCCCTGGGTATGGGTAAGGAGGAGAGAGGTGTATGGCGATGTTACAGGGTCCCTGTCAGAACCACATACCTTAGAGGAGTCTGAGATGATGAGGGAGGCCTCTCTTGCAGCTCCAGTCCAAGAACCTCTGAAAGTGGGACAGTAGTAGCGAAGTCCAAGACAAGCCGGATCTGTAACGGTCGAGCTGCAAGGACAGCAGACAAGATGTAGTCGGGTCAGCAACTTGCGGGCAGCAAGCTGGAGCATGATCAGAAATAAGCCAAGTTCAAGGGAATGCAGAAGAGCGGTCAGCCAAGCTGGGTCAAATACCAGAAGATTCAAGATTCTGGGTTCAGGATACAGGTGCAGGGAACAGCTGAAGACCAGTCAGCGATGGAGGCTAGAATGTCACAGCCTTAAATACCAGTTTAGCTCGAAAATCCGCAATACGTGTGTGTATGCACATTCGAGCGCACACAACATAAAACACGCGCACAGACATGCACACTCCTGCCTGAGCTGATCGCTCTGATCTAGGTTCCATATGCACTGAGCCCTCAAAAGGAGTAGGATGAATCTTCATGCAGGGGCGAAATGCTCTAGTGTAAACAATGTGTTGCAATCAGACTTCATACTACATAGTATAGGATTGGCTAGTGTAGCGCTTTCCCCAAAGGAGCCGCTGGAATAAGCGGGTCTTCCATTGCCTGTCTAATGGATTTTAGTAGACATGTGCACTGCCAAAAAATTTGTTTAGTTTCGTTTCGTTTTAAATTCGGATTTGTGTTATTTCGTTTTTCGGGATTGAAAGTCAATTCGGATTCGGACGAAATTCGGTAGCGGTAGTTCGAACGTTCGTTTCGTTTTCGATGACTTGCCGCTGCTCTTCGCACCGAAGGTAAGTGAAGAAAAAAAAAAACATAGTGCAAACATCGGGGCATTTTGACAAGTACAAGTACTTGTCAAAATGCCCTGTTTTTTCCGCCCTCACCCTGCAGCGCCCGCAGGCGGCCGCCTGACTTGCCTTGCGGTAGCGCCGGGCCTGACATGAGATCCTCAATAGGAAAGATGCCAGACTTGCTCCTGAGGTCCATTCCATTCCAGGCACTGTCCTCCTCCTCAATCAGTATAAGACTTCCTCCAGACTTGATGCATAGTGAAGCTTTCCCGCACTTGAGCATTCCCAACCCCTGGCCTAAGCCTGGGGGCAGGTTGGACTAGACTCCAACCTGGGACAGGACTAGACTGAGCACATGGCAATTCCCCTGAGCAAATATGCACTGTCCCAGCATGCGCCACTGGCCATGAAACCGCCAGTAATTGGCTAGTGAGCCACACATACTCGTAATGTTCCCCATTGGCTGCCCCACACTGCAGCAGCATCACACCCCACTCAGACAGGTACAATCAATGTAAGAACACACAGAATTAACCAGATAAATTCCAGCTATAATTCAGCCAGACTGACTACAGTTATTGCAACACTAAATTTCTAGTAGCCATTTCACAAAAGGTGTTGGGAGCTACAATAGGACACATTGATCATAGAGGGGCAGATGTTTCCTCAAAAACAAAGGGCAGACTGATTATGCCCATCCTCATTAGCACAAGAACTTATTATTGCATCTTGGTGGACTCACATGAAGGACTGTATCTGGGCACGCAGTGATAAGCCAGGCTACATGGAGATTTTCTAATATGTTGGTGATGCAAAAAATATTTAAAACCTGGCAGAAGTTATCTATTTAAAACTAAAGAAAAGTTTTGGTTGGAGTTGGGTTTTTAGAAAACCAATACTGAGAAAGTATTAAAGCCTGTCACTGCTGACCTCTTATAATATATAATTAATATTTGCCGGGCTAGCATGCTGATCCAAAGCCTTTAGTACTTTCTGAGTCACTGACATGGAACAAACATGCAGATCAGTAACTTTGACCTCACTGTGGCTGTGTGCTTGTTTCAGGTAAGTGACCCATAAAGTGTTAAAGGAGAACTATGGGGTCAGTGTTTTTCCCCATAGTTCTCCTTAGGGTAACGGGAGGACACAAACTAGCTACAGCTCGCGGTATACTGAGACGCCACAGCCGGAGCGGATCGCGACTCAGACGTCGGGATCCGCCCAGCTGCGTGAGTGACAGCTGGCTCTGCCTATCTAGAGGCAGAGCCAGCTGTACCCGCCCCCTCCCCCGTCCGTTCCGCCAGTCAGCGCTGGCAGATCGGAGCGGGGAGAGGGGAATCCAGACCCTTCCCCTGCCACGGCAGAAAGCTGTGACAGGATCGAGAGGTGAGCGAACCCGGTATGTGTTCGATCACCTCCTGATCTACTGAGCCGACCTGTGACAGTCTCATTGTCACAGGTCGGCTAGAACTATGAGGTGAGTGGAAATCACTCATCTCATAGTTCTCCTTTAAAGAACAAATGTTGATGAATATCAGGGAATATAATTTTCAATTAGGCGATTTACCACTTCCTTGGCTTGCTATATAGGGTGATAGTCCACCAAGAAAAAAGAAAAACTTTGCCGGGGATGGGCTTTACAGAAGACCTGTCACAAAAGTGGGATATGCAGGGGGCATGGCTTCCTCATGGCTGCGGACGGTGGCATGAAGTGAGAGCTATAGCTACCTCCCCAGGAACGAGCTCCAGGAACACTCACCCGTACTCACTTTTCGCCCCGATGGGTTCTCCTTTAATGCTAGAGATAGCCAGGAAACTAGAGTTTTCAAAAGGAGGTCAGCTATGCAGATTGTCAACTTCCATTACTGTCACAAGGTTGGCTCTAGTTAATTACCTACAATTTAAGAGCCAGGTACTGAGTAAAGCTGAGGGATCAGATATTTCATTGTTTTATAAGGCAGGAGCTGTGTAAGGAAGACTTCTTATCTGTAGTAGGCTAAATTGTTGACCTGGTCAAATCATTCTTACACAGCTCCTGCCTGCCCTTCTTTTGAAGGGGCAGTCCCCCTTGTTAGAGCTCCTCATGCTTCCATTTCTCCCCAACAGTTAAGCTGGCCATAGACTGGTAGAATTGCATTAGAAAAAAATTGCTTTCGGAATATTTGTTCAATTTTCTAATAGTTAATGACATCAAACTGACAATCGATTTCAACCATAGTGACCAAAAATCAAATGAACAGGATGAAATTTTTTTCTCAAATAAACAAATTTGGCTACTGTTTGTGCTTACATTTGAGAGACTGTCTTTTCCTCCTCTGCCACTGATTCTCCGAATCTTCTTCCTTACTCCTCTGTCAGCACTTCCCCTTATGATCCTGATCCTAATACTGCTCCCATTGATCACCAATAGAAGAGGGGCACACTGACTACCAATGGAAGAGGGGCACACTAATCACCAATGGAAGAGGGCCACACTGATCACAATGGAAGGATGGCACACTGATCACCAGTGGAAGAAGGGCACCCTGATCACCACTGGAAGAGCACCCTGATCACCACTGGAAGAGGGGCACTGATCATCAATAGAAGAGGGGCACACTGATTACCAATGGAAGAGGGGCACACTAATCACCAATGGAAGAGGGCCACACTGATCACAATGGAAGGATTGCACACTGATCACCAGTGGAAGAAGGGCACTCTGATCACCACTGGAAGAGGGGCACACTGATCACCACTGGAAGAGGGGCACACTGATCACCAGTAAAAGAGGGACACACTGATCACCAGTGAAAGAAAGGCACACTGATCTCCAATGAAAGAGGGGCACACTGATCACCAGTGGACGAGGCGCACACTGATCACCACTGGAAGGGGGGCACACTGATCACCACTGGAAGAGGGGCACACTTATCACCACTGGAAGAGGGGCACACTGATCACCAATGGAAGAGGGGCACACTGATCACCAATGGAAGAGGGGCACACTGATCACCAATGGAAGAGGGCACACTCATTAACAATGGAAGAAGGGTACACTGATCGCCAGTGGAAGAAGAGCACACTGATCATCAATGGGTGAGGGGCACACTGATCACCAATAGAAGAGCGGAACACTGGGGCACATTAATCACCATTGGAAGAGGGACACACTGACTGCCACTGAATAATAAGCAGGTACACAGCAAGTGGGTTACATTACTAAATAATTGTCAGCCAAACTATCTCAGCACTGAAAACTGAAAAAAAGGCCTGGTAATAAAGGCCAGGCACTCAAGTGGTTAACATATAATGTGGTGATCTGCGCTTATGCCGTACCAGATCAATGCAAGTCACCTATGACACATAGGAAACAAAAAGTGTGATGGGTGGGGTGTTGGATTCCTCTCCTCCACAGGTCGCTGCATGGCAATTTGGGGACCTGAATGGAATGTACACATTGTACACTCCATATAAAGTTTAAACAAAAAATTGAAAAATGGAAACAGTGACAACACGCACTAGCCCATCTTGTACGATGCGTTTCAGACAGGCTAGTGTGAACTATTACATAGTTACATATTACATAGTATTTGAGGATGAATAAAGACATAAGTTCATCAAGTCCAACCTATTAGGATCTCATTCTAGGAGTACCTGTACCCCTGTATATTACGGTCCCTTAAGAAATCGTCCAAAAGTTTCTTGAACAATTCCACATTATTTGCTGAAATCACCGCCTGTGGCAGTGAGTTCCAGACCCTAACTGATCTTACTGTGAAGAACCCCCTTCGCCCCTTGTGCTGGAATTTTTTTTCCACCAATTTTAGGTGGTGGCCTCTAGTTTTTGTAATGGAGTTAATTTTAAACAGTTTATTGCTAATGTTGCTACCACCATTGAACATTTTGTACATGGAGATCATATCCCCCCTTAATCTCCTCACCTCCAATGTGAACATGTTTAAATTTAGTAGCCTTGTCTCGTAGCTCTGGTCCTCCATACCCCTAATTAGTTTGGTTGCCCTCCGCTGGACTTTTTCCAGCTCAAGGACATCTTTTCTTAGTACTGGTGACCAGAACTGGACCGCATTCTCCAGATGAGGTCGAACCAATGATCTATAAAGTGGCAAAATTATAGACTTGTCCCTCACTAAAAACAATGCCATCTCTAGGTGGGTTATTCTTTTAATTACGTGTCTCGCAGTATCATTCAGCAAACATAATGACTGCGCAGAGATACAGATAGCTCCTGTCAGAGCACTTGTCTGTATGTTAAATTGAATCACAAATCAGACATGGCAGTCAAATCATTTTTTTAATAAAATCATAAAAACATATATCAGCTATACAATGTTGAGTACTCACTAAAGCTTCAACAGATGTAAGCTATAACAGTCCCAACAAATACATTAAACAAAAATTCTTCAGTGCAGAAAGAAACCCGTGAAAAGCCCCATGCAGTACTCAAAACATCGCCACTAGGTGTCTTCAGTGCACCACCGTGGAATTTTTAAAAATTTTAATAAATTTAAAAAAGGAATACATCTTGACAGTTGTAGTATAAACGGATGCAAAAAAATATGAGATAAGCAAAGCGTAATATAAAGCAAACTCAGAAACATAATTTATAATAATGGGGAGAATATATTGGATGGCCATATAGGATGAAATAGTATTTATGCAATAATGATGGGATGATTATATAGAATGACTGCCAAGTGGGCTCAATCATTTGGTAGGTTACTGTGGATAAGACTAATTAAATCAATCCCCAGCTTATGACAGTCCTTAGACCTTTTCAGTTATTTCAAGTGTCCCATCCTCACTCTTATAATGCCTTTAAGCTGCTGCCTAGATGATAAATGGGCTTCTATTGAAATGACCCCACCCCGCTATTGTATATATAGGCCTCTAGTGGGCACCAGTACTCCTCTATACCCTTCCCAGAATGCTGCCTTTACTGCTGCTGGATGGTGTTTGGCTCTTGCTTCTCTCAGTTTGGCCCCTGTTTGGACTTTGCAGCAACTCTACCAAGATAACCTTTTTGTGTGGTCACGAAGGTGTTCAACTTCAGGTGCCCCCAAGTTATCTGGGAACAAATGTGACTTTCCATGTGAGGGGTGAGTTCCCCTTCATTTCCTGCAGGAGCAGCTAAGGTTTCAGCTGTAACTCTTTAGCTTGGTAAAGACCCTGATTTGGCCAAGGTCTTCATACACTTCCTAATGTGTGATGTTTTCTGTTTTGGGATTTTATTTATTTATTTTTTAATCTTATGATCTTTCTGAAACCTAGTAACAATTTAAATGTAGCGACAAAAGGTTTTAACATGCAGTATGACACAACAGACTTGATAAAGGATCACTGACTGGATCATGTTATAACTGGGTGTCCCATGTATTGATCAGTGCTTTTTCCAGTGGCCTGACTGTCATGTGATCGAATGGTTTCACTTCCCTGATCTGGAACAGATATTTCACTTTTGCCTTTTCCTGATATGAAATGGTGAAGCCGGGGCTGCCAGACAGTTGACATTCTCATAAGCTCACCAATTGCAGCCTCCATGTGTTTTTAAGTAAAAATGTAAAGTGCATTGTAATGTGCATAGATGCATGTTTACATTTGTTTTTGTGCATTTTTTTGTACGTTGGATTTTTATGTGCGTTTGGGGTGTGAATGTCTCATAGTTGTATGCCGATGACTTTTCAATATCCCATTGAAAAGTCATCAGCATACAACTATAGATCCTGACATCACCCCACAATGCTGTGTTCCTGAGCTTCTATGTTCTAGTCAATTGGCATTTAACTCCAAAGACATGCTGGAAGGTTAATTGGCTCCTCTCTAAGTTGGCCCTCTTATGTATACATGTGAGATAGGGACCTTAGATTGTAAGCTCCTTGAGGGTAGGGACTGATGTGAATGTGCAAATATGTAAAGTGCTGCATAAATTGACGGCGCTATAGAAATAAAATACATTTAAAAGCACAGTACAGCTTTTAAAGCAAAAAAGAAAAGAAACGCATTGATAAAAGAACCAATGGGAGGAATTTATCAAAACTGGAGCAGCTGCCCATGGTAACTAATCAGCTTCTCTCAAGTTTGTTCAGTTAAGCTTTGAAACTGAAAGATATAATCTGATTGGTTACTATGAGGACCTGCTCCAAATTCTGTCTGCTCCAGTTTTGTTAGTCACCACAATGATCATTTATTACTTTTTTGGCATATAGATCTGCAGAGCATTGGCGATCAGTGGATTGTAGTTGCAATGCACAGGCTGCTGCAGACTCTTCCTCCAGCCCCAGCGGTACGGACCTACTGTTATTGGGTCTTGGTTTGTACGTGGAGGTTAGGGAATGTTCCCATGTTTCAGGTTATACCCAAACATAATCAAAGGTGGATTATGGCTTTAAGTGGATCTGTGCTTTAACTATGTGAGTTAAATAACCGGTTCACTTTAGAGAGTTTACATCGTGGTAATGCACGTCACCTGCATTGTTGCGCTGTGGCTTTGAATGGTACTGCAACATATGGTAATGTTCTACTATGCTTTTCAGTGTGCTGCATTACAAAAAATGCAGCAGGTATGATTTTACGTCTATTGTGGTTTGCTTGGTAGCCCGTTACAATGGTAGCCCATTACAATGAGTAGGAACTTTACCCACCAATTTAATGTCTCCCAAAACAGTAACTTTCAAGCCCTCAAAAGGCTGGTGTCCTAGCTAATCACATGTGCAGCACCATAGCAACTACAATCCATATAGAAGCAGAGGCACCTTCCATGGCTGTAAGAGATAGGAGGGTGTAGTTCTCTTTAAGGCAGCGCAAGACATGACGCCCTCATGTGAAATGGCCCTAAAGAGGATTGCTTCAAATTGCATACACCCCACTTCCCCACTACCTAATTTGCTGTGGATGGCAAATAAAAATACCTGGCATTTCTGGGTATGGGAGTGCACGATTCATTTATCCACATGACTTGCTCAATTTCCTCTCACTGATTGGCTGATCAAGGCTTTGGCTATGTGTAAGTTTCAATGTCATGATGCAAGGCTTGCATGAAGCGGACTCATTTAATTCCCACAGGCGTATAGATCAGCAGGGGAGCGCAGAAAAGACAAGGGTACGCAACTGGTGGGGCTCCCAGAAACCAGAGGCTGCCATTGGTGACCTCTGAAAATGCTGCTTACCCATACCTCCAAACTGTTCCTCATCTGCAGGGACTGTCCCTCCTTTTGGAACGGAATCCCTCTGTCCATCTTTCCCCCTCCTTGGTTGACCCTCTTTTAGCAAAAGTGTTGTTCTGCTAGGGCTGCAACAACTAATCGACTAAGTCGATGACAACGATTTTCATTATCGATTACCAACGGTTTTCATTATCGATTAGTTGGGTTTCTTGTAGCTCCTCACACCCTCCCTTTCCCCACCACTGGCAGGCACGCCCACACCACTCCTAGACTCATTCTGAGCGTGTTGACAGGCCGGGCCGTCAAGGGAAAAGAGCTGAGGAGTCCCAGTGGAGCCGCATACTAGGGACACGCTGGGCGAGAACTGTGAGGAGCACTGAGCAGAGTGGGGAGCCCGTGTCAACAGCCCGTGTCAGCAAATAGCTTTTGAAATATCTGCTGGAATGTCCTGCAATAGCATCTGTCCTCCGTGTCTCAGCCCCCCTGGGCTGCTCACAGTACAGTGGACCGTGGACGGGTGTGTGTGTAATGTGTCCATGCAGTGATTGGAGTCGGTGACAACTGGGGTGGGGGGAGGAAGACGGTGCAGCTGCTCCGGGCACAAAATGGAGGCGATGGCCAGGCAGTGAGCACAATGCATGCAGAGCCGCACGCAGCAGAGGCAAATGGCTGTATGTGGAGCTTCGCAAGCGGTGTGTCAAGCAATATCCTCTTCCGCGCTTAGCTAGGCTAGGGGACAAATTTCATCTCTAGCTAATTGGCTCACACGTATGAATCCGCGTGTCAAGACGTGGATTCAAACTTGCAGCCAATTGGATTGCCCCAGACAAAAGTGTCTGGTGAGGAGTCCACTTGGTAATGTTTTCCTTCCTGCACAAGTTCTAGCTGTGACATATGTCAGGGATGAGAGATAAACAAAGAATGAATATGATCGGTCCATTTAATAAACATATTCATTATAAAATAATACATATTTAATAACTAATATTTAATGCCAAAATAATATTTAATCAAAATTTTTTTTTTTTTTATCTGATTGGAAAAATAACTGGCCAACAAATCGATTATGAAAATAGTTGGAGCCCTATATTCGGCATGAAAACCTTTATCCCATCTCTCAATCTTGTTTGCCATTTTGAAAAGCCAGTGAAAATGGAAAGTAATGGTGTATACAACTATTTTTGGTTTAACCAATAATTTGTTTGCCATATAAATTAATCATCTGCATCATTGTGGGTGTAGCAGGGGTGTCCATTGACCATATACATTGTGTCAAATTCACAAAGAGTGGAGAAAGGTAAGTGTTCCTGTTGTCCATAGCAACCAATCAGATTCCAGATGTGATTTTCAGGGGACCTGATTGCTATGGGCAACAAGAACAGTTGTTCCTCCTAGTCTGTTAATTTTGCCCATTGTGCTGGAAGGGTTCCCCTTTTTAATCTAATGTTGGGAGGTATGCGATTACCATGATGTTTCTCTTCCCCATTTTTGAGTTGCTAACCCTGAACAAGCAAACTGTGACTTTATTTTTAATCTTGCTTTTCTTTGATAGAGGTTTATTGGTAATCCACTAGTGGGAGCTCTAAGTTTCGTGTTCCACTTTTGCAGCTTATTTCTGTAAGCTTCCAGAACTGAAATATCCTGCTTAAAGTATTAAAGCCAAAACACTTTATTTATTCTTTGGCTAAAAAAAAATCTCCCATTGGGAATTTCCCTTCACTTCCTGTCTGATAGCCACAACAGGAAGTGAGAGGAAATGCCTCCAAAGAGAGTGGGGTAAAAAAAAGACAGCAAAGAACTAATGCGTTCTGCGGTTTATGACCTCCCCCTTCTTCAGGGCTTAGTGACATTAAAGGATAATTCCCCCCCCCCCAATGTTAATGTCGGCACTTACCTTTAAATGTCTCTTAATCCGATCTTCTTTCCTGATGTTTTCATCTGTCCCTCCAGCGGTGCGGCGGCTCTCCGATCCAGCGCTGACTCCTCTCTGCTTGCTGGCACTTCGATTCCCACGGTGTCTGCATGGGGATGCACGCGTCCATAGACTTGCCTTGCGTCTCTGCTCGTCTCCCGGCCGAGAATCCGAACTGCGAATGCGCCAGCCCCAAGATTCTTTGCGGCCGCCCAGACAGTTTTGTTTTCTCGTGCGGGAGCGCGCCACGATACCAAGGTAAGTTTAAACAGCTGTTTAAACTTTTGGGGTTTTTTAGCAGTAGATATAGGCAAAAAAACAGGAGGGTTTAGAACCCCTTTAAAGAAGAATTATGAGGCGAGTGATTGTCTCATAATCTGAGCCGACCTGTGACAATGAAACTATCACACGTCGGCTCAGTAGATCGGGAAGTGAGCGAACACATACCGTCGCTCGCTCACTTCTCGATCTATCCCTGCAGAGAGCCGTGACTGTCACGGCGCCCTGCAGGGATCCTCCCCCCCCTCCTTTGTCCGATCCTCCAGCATGGACTGGCGGAACGGATGTGGAGAGGGCAGGTACAGGCTCTGCCTCTAGATAGGCAGAGCCAGCTGTCACTCACGCAGCTGGGTGGATCCAGACATAACTGCCAGGATCCGTTCCGGCTGCGGAGTCTCAGTATACAGCGAGCTGTAGCTCGCGGTATACGGAGCTTAGGGTGACGGGAGGATGCTAGTTTGTGTCCTCCTGTTACCCTTAGTAGAACTATGGGGAAAAGCACTGACCCCATAGTTCTCCTTTAAACATGAGTTCTATTAACTCAAACTGATCACCAGGGATTAAAACCTGACTAGTCTTCTAATCCCTCTCCACTATATCCAAAAAAATACAATTACAAAGTACAATTCAGTTGCACGATAAGCTGGACATACACTATTAGATTTTTTTGGTTCAGTTTTCCCCGTCCATGCTAAACATGGAAGTTGATGGACACATCTCCTGGTGTGACTATTGTATGCTGACAACTAGGGCCAGCCGCTTTTAGAATGCATGAACAGTGACTGTTCAAACAGTGACCTAAGCCAATTAGCTGCAAACAATTTTGGCCCTGTTCTCAGGGCCGGATTTACTCCCCCTGCCGCCCCAAGGCCAGGTTCCACAATACGCCCTCCCCCGCGCCGCCAAGCCCCCCTCCCCATCAATTGAATATGGCAACCAGATGGCAGGGCGGGGGGGCGTATTGTGGAACCTTGCCTTGGGGAGGGGCTAGTTTCAATTTTTTTTACTGTTTCTTTATTTTTATCACTTTTTATTCAATTTCTTTTTTATTTTTATTTAATCAATTTAATTTTTTTTAGATTTTTATTTATCTTTTTACTTTTTTATAGTTTTTATCTTATTTATTTTTTATAATTTCTTATACTCTGCCTCCCCGAGGCCGTTGATTCCTATGAACTCCAGGAAAAACTTTTATTAAGCCTTGCAGTGTGGCTACCCCCACACCAAGTTTTAACTACTCGTTTTTTGTTCAAAAAACCCCCGATGCCCAGTGCCGGCTTGTTCTTAGAATGCACCTTCCAGCCTCTCCCCCCTTCTCTGCGGTGGTCGAAGGTCTTGTAAATCATCCATGTTCTATACACAGCATATAGAAGCGAGTACGCTGAGGCAGATTTCAATGCTGCGGCGGAGCAGGAGACGGGGGCTGTGATAGCTGGCTGGCTCGGAGCTTTGGATGAGTTTAACTTTATTTTTAAACCTAGCTTGAATTAAATTCTACTTGTGTATGGCCAGCTTCCGTCAGGTTACTCTATTTCTCTCAATAACTGAGATGTGATATTAGCCACACGGGTTGAATTGCATCAGTGAGTCAGTTGAAGCAGCAGTATGTCCCTATTGACTTCTGAGTGTTTTGTTGCCAGTTTTAGGAAGTGGGATTCTTCATGCTGAATGTTGTCAAAATATTTTCGGTAGTGCCCATTCACACATGAGCTTTGGCCAGTGGGGCAGTGTGTGTAGTGGTGGGCCAGTGCAGTGGGGCAGTGTGTGTAGTGGTGGGCCAGTGAGGTTGATGTAGGAGTAACAAATATAACTTACTGCATCCTCCAGCATCTGGGGCTGCCGGGAGAGCAGACAGAGGAGATGTGGATTGCAGATTTTTCAGTTTAGTATACATGGCCTTGTCACAAACTGGCTATATGTAAGAGAGGGGAGTACGGAGATGTGCATTGTAAATGAACACATTTTGGGGCAATATCTTGGTCCACTGCTTAAACGCTTTTCCCTGAATGTTCTGTTTACATTTTCTGTAACTGCCTACGAACATCTAATGCAGATCTGTCTCCAGCTTTCATTTCCCTTTTTTGTTTTGTTCTAGATGAATTTGAAATGGCTTATGACCTTGATGGATGTATTTCTAAATGCGTCTTCTCAGCTAAGAAGCCAAATGGCGAAAACATCTTCTTTGTGTCTTACCAGATCTGTATTTCATTTCAGCAGGTCTGTATACTATATTTATTATAACCGTATATCAGGAGTAGCTGAAACACTAAAAACTCCCAGGTGGACAGGAACAGAACTGGAAATTATGGCAGGGAGTTCTCATTGTGAGAGTATCCAAGACCTATGAAGAAAGGGGCTTACTGGTGGAAATGGTTCACGGCGGCAGGGGGAGGGGACGCTTCTGGCAATTAACAAGATGAACACAGACTAAACATACTGTGAATCGTCACCAACAAAGATGTTTATTCATATTCAGGATACCATGTTGTGACACAAAAATCCATGTGTGAATAGCCTCTAATAAATCTGTAATGGTGAAACGCATTGGAGACTAATCACAGGTGGGATTTTTGTCACTGTGTTACCGTGATAATGAATAAATATCTTTGAATCTTTACCAAAAATCAGTGTGGTCTGAAATCTGATGCAGAGATACTCAAGGCAACAGTGAACCCTGTTTCCTAACACTTGTGGTGAGAACTTGCTGCTAGCTCAGGGGTAGGCAACCTTGGCTCTCCAGCTGTGCTGAAACTACAATTCCCATAAGGCATTGCAAGCCGCAGGCATGACTCAGAGGCAGAAGCATGATGGCATGTAGTTTCAGCACAGCTGGAGAGCCAAGGTTGCCTACCCCTCCGCTAGCTGATCAATGGACTTTTGGAGCGACCCTGTTTTCCTTTCATTTGAATTAAGCAGACTAAAAGTTACATAACTGGGTTAAAGACAGATCCATCCAGATCAACATGTCTGCATGTGTGAGTCACTAAGAATCCCCATACCCCTAAATGTGTTCACTGAGGAAGGTATCTACATTTTTTTGGGAGTCTCATAGGCATGAGCACCAGGTGTGCCTGGGCACACCCTAATCACCCCAAGTGCAATATCCAAACCGCAATAGCAGACATGTTTAGTCACTGAGCCAGTGCAGAGCTCACAAAGATCTGTGACTGGCTCAGCGATGAAGCACAGCAGCACCTGCCACTTACATTTCCTCATAGAACAGCCACAGTCGGTGACTGGGAAGCTGCAAGGCAGCATAGCTGCGGCTTCCCATCCAATCAGGAAGCCGGGCAGGTGATCATATGATCACCTGCCAGACTTCCTGCTTCATTACTGCACCCCTGTTGGAAGAGGTAAGGGACAGTTGAAGAGATAGGAATTCAGGATATGTATAGAGATGGATAGCGATCTCGAATATTACTAATGCAATAAGCTGCAAACGCATGCTATACTCCGCTGATACCACTTTGGGGGTTCCACAATTTTCCCCTTTGCAGTAGTGCTTGTACTTTTTTTTTTTTTGTTTGCCATCGCACTAAACCGCAATGCAGTCATTGATGTGCCACGAGATCTGGTGCGGACAATTGCACTGTGGGCGGAGGGGGCATGGATGCGGTGTTATTGACTTTAATGCACCCCCCACTCCTCCTGCCCCAGAATGCAGGGAGCTGGCCAGGATTTGATCCAGTGCATTCAAGCAGCTAATACACACTGGAGATTGTGTGAACCTGCACTAAAGCTTCCCCCCCAATTTTCAGATGGTGGCCTCTTGTCTTGAAGTGAATCTTTTTCATAATCTAGGTCCTCCAGCCCCTTTTGTTGCCCTTCTTTGGGCTCTCCTGCTCAAGGACATCCTTTCTGTGGATCGGTGACAAAAACTGAGCTGCCTACTAAAGATGAGGCTGAACCAGTGTTTTATGTAGTGGTAGAATTATAGATTTGTCTAGAGTAAATACCCTTTTTTATGCATGATGGTAATTTGCTGGCCTGATTTGCATTACATGCATAGGTATAATTTGATGTGCTTATGCTTATCACACATGAGTTGAAATGTTTTAGTATAAGACCTTCACTTCCCTCTTCCCTGGTAGGAGGATTATTGGCACCTCCGTGTGCGTTTGGTTGGTAGTACGAAAACGGAAGACATAAACATCTTTTGTTCCACAAAAGATAGAAAACATAGAGTGTTTACGCACAAGCCTAAGACTGCCAAAGTAACAAAGCTGACTACTGTGCCCACTTGGACATCGCCACTTAGCAGCACTTCCACCAAAGGATATGTAGTTTTGCCGACAAGAACAACACTGTCAACCAGTTTTATACAGGGTGAAGGGGAAGTCAAACCAACAACTCCTCCTAAAGAAACCTTTGGAACAAAGGAACCTGATGTGACCACGACAAGTCCTCTCTCAATTGTAGGAAAAAGGACTACAAGTATAGGACATAAGACTACAAGTATACCACAAACCTATCCAGGTAAGGTCAATGTTTGTTGTGCCAGAGCAAAACTTGTGTAACATAACTGAAACTGATGTTTGCAGTTTGTGTAATGCTGGTAGGCTGAATGACTTTAGTCTGTCTCTGCAGGATGCATATTGTGAGACGTTCCTTGTGAGATGTTCCCGGTAATTTGCCTGTCGCAGGGATGTGGCTTTGCTATGGCTTAATTCTAAGCCCAACTGTCCTAGTTGTCTTTGTAATGGCCTTGGAAAAGGCATGGTGGAACACATTGTCATCTACCCAGGATTTGATAAACTGATGTTCCACACTCTTCAATCTTTTCCCTGATTCCTCAGCTTAATCCACCATAAATATTCTAAAGCAAGGTGCCGCTCTTTATCCCCAACAAATGATAAATTCCTGTGCCAATAGGATTGTACTACATGAAATATCTGTGCATATGGGTTACTCTGACTATACAAATAATTTGTAGTCAAAAACGAATTTTCATGTTGACACCTTAAACTGGGCTGGATTTCAAAGAGTATTTGCGAAGTTATAGGTGTTATAGTCTAGAAATGTAATTGTGCTTCAACAGTACCATGAAAAACATACATTTGGTCTGGAATTCCTCCTGAAAAATAGCAGTACACTTGTACATACTGGTAGGTGTGTGCCTAGACCAGTGGTGGCGAACCTTGGCACTCCAGCTGTTTTGAAACTACAAGTCCCATGAGGCATTGCAAGGCTCTGACAGCCACAGACATAACTCCCAGAGGCAGATGCATGTTGGGATTTCCCACCCCCTTACCATCTCAGGCCGCTTCTTTAGGGGATGCCCATGGCATTGCTGCTCACTTTTCTCTTTCCTGGAGGCTCTGACACGAGGAAGCAAAATCCTGAATCTAAAAAGATGGCTTCTTCAAACCGATAGTGCAGAGCAAGGCATGGGAAGTAGGTAATGGAAAAAGATCAGGTGCACTGTGACCACAGACAATACTGCCGAGTCCTTTTGTAATTTGCCTTTTTTTTGCACAGCTTCCATAGTTCAGGTTCACTTTAATGATTTGCTTTCAATGAACAGAGATCCTAAATAAATCGCAATGCGCTGTGCCATATGAAAGGGTCCCGTGCCTGGATTCTAGTGTTTCCCATGACACGTGCTTGAGTTACCACTGTTGTCATGATCCTAAAGACCCCATCACGCCTTGCTACTATGGACATACAGGTGAGATTTTGTTATCTTAATTGGCAGTATACAAATATGATTCTCAAAGCATATCTAAACCCTATTCCTTTTTCACCAGGTAATCTTGTTTGTTACCCTAGGACAGGGATTTACAATGCTTACTCGTTGTACTGTATCTATGGAGGTGTAGGTTTGTTACCCTAGGCTGTATTTGACTGAAATCCCCTCTTCTACTCCTATCTATTACATAGGGGGGAGGTGTTTTGTAGCTCATAGATGATAGCAGGGAAAGAAGATATGATTGTGCGAGATTTCATTTCGGTGCACATTAATGTGACACTAAACTTGAGTTCAATCTTAAAAATGCATTCAAGTACCTTTAACTATTAACAAACATGTGTCATACTTTTGTATCGGCTGTAGATCCTCAAATTGTCTCTGAATTTGTGTCGACACTGTCCGCTCCAAGCTCAATCCCGTGATGGACTACAATCTCATGTTTAGTTTACTAACTTCTATTGAGATGCTAGTCCATCGCGGGCGGCCAGCTTGAAGTGGTGACTACTTTACAACACACAGCGACCATGGGGTACAAAAGTAGCCCCCCTCCAGAAGGAAGGACAGTATTGGCGGAGATTCAGAAATGATTTGAGGCTTTGCAGCCGAGTGATGCACAAATAAGCTAAATGTTTTTAAATGGTTATGGTACTTGAATACATTTTTAAGGTTTAATTCCTGAGTTTAGTGTCAAGCACACAGTGTCAAGCATTCTGGCAAGTTTTTTGTTTTTTCTGTGCTTGCAAAACATTTACTTAGACTGAATAAAGAACCAAATGTGGCCATCACATCTAAGGAATGGTAAACTGCAGCATACTTCATTTCCCATAACGTCTTCCAGGACAGCATCACGAGATGGAATCTCCTCCCCCACACACAGGAACTTGGGTGTAGATTTACTTAAAATTTTACACCTACCTAGAAACCAATCTCTGCATAAGGTGGGCTTCAGTGCTGCTGTTAAGAGTTAAGAGTTATAAGTCTGCGTTTGAGTCTTAGGTCTGCAACAGGTTATGATTCTATGATGTGTTCACCCAATTCTGTAGCACTTTGCTATTAACTGATTTTACTGTTAACCCAGTGTATGTGTTTGTTATAAATATACTAAAAAAAGGTTATAAGGTAGGTGTCCTACCTGGGTAGGGGGGTTGTTTCTTAACCTGGGTTCTGTCCCCAAAACAACAAACTATGCTTTTCTTGTACAACAGAAGAGCATAGGCAGTAAGTTTCCTGATATAATATTCCTGAGGCTGGTTCATGCCTTCCTAGTTTGACTCAAGGCAAATTATGGCTGCATGCAGCAAAGCCAACGAAATGGACATTGAAGTCTTTACTTCAAGGTATGGTTTTCAGTGGTGGCAGTGTAGTACCTTCATGTGGTGGAGACCAACCTAGGGGCCATTAAAAACTATCTAAACCCAATAATAAAAACCAGTATTGTAACTTACTAGTCTTTAGATGTGGTGGCTGCCTTGGTTTTACACTGAGAACATTTTCATAGATGCAGAATAGCATGTTGATCTTGGCAGAAATGCAGTGCCCTTGTCAATTACTGCAAATTGAGCTAAAATCACAAATGATGGAGTTTACCAAAGATGGCTTGGAAGGAAGATCATATTTGCAATCCCAAATCAGGAGAGCATAGTGTGATAACCATGGGTTTCCTGCATAGATACGGTGGAGTGAGTAAGTGTAGACACCCCTAGGTACAGAAAGCTGGAATTTATTTTTTTTGTTTTTGCATTCAGAGACCCGTTAATGTAAAGCCAGATCTTTTGTTTTAATTTGGATAGAATGTGGAAGGATTGGATCTTCTGTCTGGTTTTGGGGTTTATTCTGTATTTACGCTGGGGAGATTTACACTTTGCTGCTGGTGACCATTGTATTTGGGAAGTGAGAAGAAATCTCCCAATGGGAAAACCTCTTTTTAGACCTAATTGCCAGGCTGGTGCACTCTTAAGTGTAGTTTGTATCATTTGGCCAGATCACATGCTTCAGGGCATAGGAAAACAGTAATTTTTTCCAGAGAAGAGTGTGTAATGTGCTGACAAGTTCTGAGTATGTGAAAAATCTGCCTGGCAATTTTAAGTAAACAGCAGGGTAGCCTTAATTCCAGTTTTGAAGCAGCCCTCAAAGGAGATCTTCCCCTTTTTTTTTTTTTTTTGTCGCATTTCATGCACTTGTTATCCGTGGGAAGTAAAACATTGTTGTGTTGCTTCCTTGGCATCATTCAGAAATGCATTGTAAAGGTTGTGCAGAGCCAACCAGATTCCAGCATAAGATAATTGACTCTAGATGCCATTAGTGCACTGCAATTTGCCTCCGTAATAACCAGCTTTCGTCTTCCACAGTGACTGCCAATTGTTCCTCGGATAGTTCCTTCCAGCTGGTAATCTCTCGCTATGCCACAAGCCCCCCCTTGTTGTTGACATCGATTGTTCTGGGCCTTGAAACATGTCCGACCCCAGTTATAATGGGAGATTTCCTGGTAGTCAGAGGACAGCTACAGGCTTGCACCACCCCAAGGGTGAGGATTTTTTATTTTTTTTTCCCTTTTTAGGAGAACTTTTGTTTATAGTTGATGGTAGTGTCAGCTTTTTTGTCTCTTCAGTTTGTCCAGGGGCAGCTGAGTTATGAATTGTCTGTCACTGCAAAGCAAGATGTTCTGGTATCCCCATCAGGATCGATAACTCGAGACAGCACTCTTGCGTAAGTGTGTACGTTTCTTCCCATCTCCTTCCGGTGTCTGTCTTCCATGCTGGCTGTGACGGACCCAAAAATGGTGTATCCAAACCATTAGGAGATGCTGAGGTTGCACTATATAGCTAAATGTTTGGACACCTGGCAATCCGCTTATTGGTCATCCCATTCTTAAACCACAAGCAGTGGTCTGAGAATTTGTGCCCATTCTGCCAAAAGCATATTTGTTAGGTCAGGTACTGATTTTGGACAAAAACATGGCTCACAATTGGGTTGAGGTCAGCGTTGTGTGCAGGCCACTAGGGTACGCCACAACACTCTTCAAACCATGTCTTTATGGAGCTGGCTTTGTGCACAGGATGTGGTTCTGCTAGCATTAATGGTACTTTTCACAGGAAATATCTGAACCTGGTTTAAAGGGGTGGCCATATAGTCCACACTGTTTTTGGCGCATTTGTGTAAGATAGATCAATAAAACCTTTTTTTTTATGGTTGCTAGGGTCCAACCAATGTTTGTTTTGGACTATAGTGACTAGGAAAATTGAAAGGGCAACATAGCAAATTTTTCTTATTTCATATCTGAACAAGCAACGTTTTAACCATAATTGTGTGTTTTTTGTTCAGGAAAAATGCTGGCACTTAGAAGATATGGCTGAACATTGTGGTTCTTTTTTCTGGGCTTGTTTTGAAATTTGCTGCTTGATTACACATTTTTAGTCAGATGACAGACTTGCATCGTTGCTTGCAAATTGCTTAAAGTGTATTCATAATTTTTTGTAGCAGTCAAATTGAAATCGAGAAGAGATATGCAGTCTTAACAGTCCATTTGCATAGTCTCAATCCCTTTTGCTTGCCACATTCAGCTTCCAGAATGTCCTATATCCTCTGCAGGGTGTCTGTGTATGCTGTGTAGTCCTATAGGCACCAGTTACGCTGTGCAATTAGTAATCCCCGATTCATTCTTTCTTCCTCTGCAATACAATTCTGTGTGAGGAAGCTTATCCTGAAGGTCATGGCTGGTACTCAGCTCAGCCCGCATAAAGCACTGGAAAGAAAAGCAGAAAGTAGCATTTTTTTTCTAGGAGAAAAAGGAATTGAGGCAGTCTTAATATGTGGGGGGTACAGGCCCATAAAGAAAAGCTAACATGCCAGGATAGGAAAAATGTGGGCCCCCATTTACCTTTGAGTATTGTTGGTCCTTCTTTCAGTGTGTGTTTTGAGCATTTGTGCAGGTGTTTATTGCATGCTTTTCAGGCTTGAGCTGTTTTAAGGGACAATTCACACCAAGGGTAACCCCAAAAATGTATGGGTTTGAATGGGACCAGTTCACATCACTGATACATTGTGTTCCATTGCAGTGCAATGAAAAAAAGTGGGGTTGCACTACTTTGTTTTTCAGCGCAATATATCAAAAAAAGATGTCAACGGAATGGAAGTTTAAAAAAATGTTTTTTGTTCAGAATATGTTCATTACAATAAAGATTGGCCAAAAAAAGGAATGCAATGGAAGTCCATGAAGGTTGAAATTGCAAGTCAACGGACCTCCCTTTGACTTGCATTTTGGGTCTGATTTTGGTGTGAACAGGTCCTAAAAAAGTACTTTTAGCCAACAGACGTGCAAAAACAACTTTCCATGTGCTCCCTTTGAAGTCTATTGGGTCCAAAATTCAGGACTCTGCCCCAAAAGAAGCTCATGTACTTTTTTTAAAGATGTTTCGAGCAACGCTACACTCGGGTGTCAACCAGGCACCAAAAATAGAAATCCTAGTGAGTGTTGAAGATGTTCTAGTGAAGCTCCAAATTACTCAGTGTGACGGAACCTTTTTTTTAAAAAACTTCTTTTCAGCTGAGGACATTGAGATTTGAAAATTGGTTATATGGCAACAATAAAGCTTTTTACCCAGGCATTGTGTGAATTAAGTGTAAGGTCTTAGACTTCAGTTGTGCATTAACTTCCCACTTTTCTTTTTCAGGGTGACAACCCAGTGCCCGTACAATATCACTCTGTTCCTAACCCTGGTGGCGCTTGTGGAACCTCTGCCTCCCTTACCTTCTGTGACCAATAGCGGGGTGCTGGATATAGTGCTGCGCATTGCTAAAGGTATCCAGATCTCCAGTAGATATCAATAAGATCCATATGAACATAATGTGCTTTTTGCATATGCACTATATTTTTATTTTACACTTTATAGATCTGTATATCTCCTGGCTGTAGTACATGGTGCACTGGTATGTTTCTAATGGTAACCGGATCTTGATTTGGGGATCCTGCAGAACTTCTTAGTCAGACACAACACTGAGCTGCCTTATAATTGCTTATTACCTACAACCTACCTTAGAACCTATAAAATACCTGCCTTGCAGGAATCCTGTGGTACCTGGTCAAATGATTAGATGCCTAGGCATTTAGTCATGCATTTTTTTTAGTGGACCTAATGTAGCAAAAAGGCATTTGATCATATGACCAGTTTCAATAGGGTCCTAGAGCAACTTTCTTTTTTTCTTTAAGGCAGCATGGGAATTAAGGGGAACTATGAGGTGAGTGCTTTTCACTCACCTCATAGTTCTAGCCGACCTGTGACAATGAGACTTTCACAGGTCGGCTTAGTAGATCGGGAGGTCAGCGAACACATACCGGCGTTTGCTCACCTCTCGATCCTGTCACGGCTCCCTGTCGTGACGGGGGGGCTGGATTCCCCCCTCCCCGATCCGCCAGCGCTGACTGGTGGATCAGACGGGGGATGGGGTGGGGTACAGCTGGCTCTGCCTCTAGATAGGCAGAGCCGCTTCAGCTGCGGTGTCTCAGTATACCGCGAGCAACAGCTCCTGGTATACTGTGGCATCTCCGTATACCGCGAGCTACAGCTTGCGGTATACGGAGCCTAGGGTGATGGGAGGACGCTAGTTTGTGTCCTCCCGTTACCCTAAGGAGAACTATGGGGAAAAGACTTAACCCCATAGTTCTCCTTTTTAACAAGGTCAGCTTTAAAGCCGCACTGCAAGGGTTAATTTGGTTTCTGCTTTGAGTTCAAGTGGTTTCACTGTTGTGTTTCCAGAACTTCGAGTAATCAGAAGAGTGATCCCTTATTGGAAGCGCTCATGTAAGCTTTTAGACAAAGTGGACCTCAAAGCACACTGCTTTGCTTTAGCAGACTAATGGCGCTCTAGGAATCCTTGTGTATTTATAAATATGCTACAGACCTACCCCGAAAATAAGACCTAGCGCTATCTTCAGGGATTTGTGTAATATAAGACCATGCCCGCACGCATTCCCGCCCACCTGTTTGTGACTCCCAGGACGGCAGAGCGGACAGCTGCAGCCAGGTAAGACATCCCCCGAAAATAAGATCTAGTGTCTTTTTTTCGTGAAAACAAAAAAATAAGACACTGTCATATTTTCGGGGAAACACGGTAGTGGCTGCCATTGCTATCCTATCATTCTGAAAATGCTAGCAGACAGGCTGATTCAAAGGCTTTTAATCTTGTACCAAGCCTGTAGTTTACAAGTATGCAGTGGAGTTCTAAATTAGTTATGTAAGTAGTGATGGGCTGCATGTTCGACTCGAACATAGCATGTTCTAGCGTTCGCTGAACGCCGAACATTGCGGAATGTTCGTGGTCTGTTTGACCGCGGAACATCCCACAATGCACGGCGCCCACCGAAACTGTAATTAGCTACAGTCTTGCACCTGGACTGAGCCCTGATTGGCAAGACTGTGCCAATCAGGGCTCAGTACACGTTTAGATGATTGGGCAAAGTCACGATGACTCTGCCCAATCATGTCTCACAGCTAAGTCCCTGCAGCACACTATATAAGGCTGCTGACACCGCAGCTCTATGTAGTGTGTTGTAGGCAATAAAGAGAAAGAGTTCTAGTAGAGTTAGTGACAGCAGATTTATTGATTTGTATGTTATGTTATGTTTTAGGTTATGTTTTATGTTATGTTATGTTTTATGTTATGTTTTATGTTATGTTTTATGTTATGTTTTATGTTATGTTTTATGTTATGTTATGTTATGTTGGTTGTATGTATGTATGTTGGTTATATGTATGTATGTATGTTATATGTATGTATGTATGTATGTATGTTATATGTATGTATGTTATATGTATGTTGTATGTATGTATGTATGTATGTATGTTAGTTGTATGTATGTTAGTTGTATGTATGTTAGTTGTATGTATGTTAGTTGTATGTATGTTATATGTATGTATGTTATATGTATGTTATATGTATGTTAGTTGTATGTTAGTTGTATGTTAGTTGTATGTATGTATGTTAGTTGTATGTATGTATGTTGTATGTATGTATGTTGTATGTTGTATGTTGTATGTATGTATGTAGTATGTATGTATGTATGTTGTATGTATGTATGTTATATGTATGTATGTTGTATGTATGTATGTATGTTGTATGTATGTATGTATGTATGTTGTATGTTGTATGTATGTATGTTATATGTATGTATGTATGTTATATGTATGTATGTATGTATGTATGTTATATGTATGTATGTATGTATGTTATATGTATGTATGTATGTATGTTATATGTATGTATGTTGTATGTTATATGTATGTATGTTGTATGTATGTATGTATGTATGTATGTATGTATGTATGTATGTATGTATGTATGTTATATGTATGTTATATGTATGTTATATGTATGTTATATGTATGTTATATGTATGTTATATGTATGTTATATGTATGTTATATGTATGTTATATGTATGTATGTATGTTATATGTATGTATGTATGTTATATGTATGTATGTATGTTATATGTATGTATGTATGTTATATGTATGTATGTATGTTATATGTATGTATGTATGTATGTTATATGTATGTATGTATGTTATATGTATGTATGTATGTTATATGTATGTATGTATGTTATATGTATGTATGTATGTTATATGTATGTATGTATGTTATATGTATGTATGTATGTTATATGTATGTATGTATGTTATATGTATGTATGTATGTTATATGTATGTATGTATGTTATATGTATGTATGTATGTATGTTAATATTAGAGTTCTGTATATTGGAGAATCACTAAATTACCAATACACAGTTACCAGCAATTTAAATGTAATTTTTTTTTTTTCTTTATAAATGTAATTTTTGCTTCAGCAGGTTCTATACATCATACAGATGCGCCACTTTACGGTCAGTGAAAGGGGACCCCCAGGCACCATATTTAAAGGAGAGTTTTTCCCCATAGTTCTCAGGGTAACAGGAGGACACAAACTAGCGTCCTCCCGTTACCCTAAGCTCAGTATACCGCGAGCTACAGCTATACGGTATACTGGGGACGCCGGAGCGGATCCCGACGTAGATGACGGGATCCGCCCAGCTGCGTGAAAAATCACTGCTCCTGTTTTTTTCATTGATACATGTCCCCCAGGGCAGTACCCGGATCCCCATACACTTTTTATGGCCAATAAATTGCATATAAGGCTTAAAAATGGGCACATTTAATTTTCTGAGTTCTACCCCCATAGACTTACATTGAGTTCTAAGTTCAAATTAGAACTTATTTGAAGATAGCGTATCTTCTCAGAAGCTGCACACTGCGCGCGCCAGTTTAAGTAGTAACCAGCACACGCTGTATGCAACTTCTAACAGCGTGGGAGACGGGAGGCCGCACTTGTTGGTGGATCCAGGAATCAGATGAGTATTAGAAAAAAAAAAAGTTTTATTTTTATGTTCTATTCTTAGTTCTATAATGTCATTGTAGTACTTTCAGGTGGAATACAGCTTCATAACATATCAGCTAGGGAACTACAAGTCCCAGCATGCCCTCATTGCCCCTGTACAACAACCAGATATTGCCGTTCCCTGGGTGATGTGTGTGTGGGGGGTGTACAGGGATGGCATGCTTGGACTTGTAGTTCCTTAGCTGATATATGTGTGGGGGTGGGGGGTACAGTTCTAGTGGATGTTTATATAATATGGGGGGGGGAAATGTTCTGCCCCGGGCGCCCATAACTCTGGTTATGCCACTGGTTCTAAGTAGCTTGGATTTGAAACCAGAGAGCCAGACAACTAGCATGTTCAGAAGCAAGTCAGGAATGACCTCAACCATATTATCTCTGCACAGATCCTGTTAAATACACACTAATCTGGTGCAATAGCTTATAATTATGGTCCTTTCTTTATCAGTACTGCAGGACTTGCAAAGCTCTATCATACATTTTTTATATTTCATTAAGGCTAGACGTGTTTCCCACCAAGTGATAGGCCTCAGGCCTGGGTATTGCCCACTTGCGCTAAGCGCATGTCGTGCATTCTTCCCAGGTGGCAGAGCTCAGGCCTGAGTGGCCACTTTTAAGACTTAATATTCATATTCTTGAGTAATCCCAGTGACTGTTTCTCTTTAATCTGTTCCAGATTCAGCCTTCTCTGAATACTACAAATCAATGGACTACCCACTTCAGATACTGCTGCGTGAACCAATCTACTTTGAGGCCAGACTTCTGCAACCGTCTGACCCCAGGCTGCATCTCCGCATTCATCACTGCTGGGCGACACCGAGGCTGGACCAAGCATCCACAGATCGCTGGCCTCTGATAAATGATGGGTGAGGGCATGTTGGTACGACCTTGGCATCAGAAGTAGGGGAACATTGGTATTGCTTGTTAACCCTGACCCAATGTAGTAATACACCAAATTAGAATACAGTGCTACCGACTGATGAGGCTGGGATTGGTGTGAACCCAGTTCGCCCAAGTCTGCTTACTGACTGCCACCCCCTCCTCACAACCCAATCAGTTATGGGGGGGTGTATTCTCCGCCCTGCAGCAATACATCACAAAGGAGCAACTGCTGCCACTGATTGGGTCGGGATGAAGGGGTTGTGGTTAGCGATCTGAGTAGGCTTGGATGAACTGTGGGTGTGCATCATGCCCAACCTCATCTGTACTACACACCAGAATGCATGTGTAATGCAAAAAGCCACCTGACAAACATTTTTCCCATTGTGGTGTAAATGAGCCATTAACCACTTTGCTACCTGAGCAGTTTTTACATTTTCCGCACGCATGTTAAAATCTGCATTTTTTTTCTTTACCATTTTTAAACCCTCAAAACGTATTTTCTGAATGCAGAGACCCTATAGGATAACATGTTATGGTAGTTGCAATTAAGTTGCACAATATTTGCTCAACTGTATCAGGGCAAAATTTTTTAAGTAAAACATACACTAAAATTAATATTGATGCACACAAATCCAATATAATCCCCTTTACATACAAAGTACATTTTAAGTACAAACTGAGGTTGTATTAAGTAGAGTTCCACAATATGTAAACTGTGTGCACATGCGTAACAGTGAAAAATAACGGTACCCAAAATTAATGGGCAACACTTGAAATGCCTTTTACGGATAATCAGTTAAACGTAAATGAACCAAGAATTATTTCTCACACCGGCATGTGCAGCAATACAGTGTTGTGCAATTGTTCACATACACATGCACGCACTACACGTGCAATTGCAATTATATGTGTGTGTGGGGATTTAAGGTCTGTCCTTTTTTTTTTTTTTGACTACATTGCTTTCCTAAGGTGGGTACCAAGCCTCCTTATTGAAAGGGCTCAGTCTAAGCATGTAGACAAAGATGGCCAATTAACTCCTCTTACTGTAATAGTTGGTCCATGAGTACCTTTTATTGGGATTTTTCTCACTTATGCTGACAGTGTGGCTCATAAGCACTACCTGCAGGACCTATCATGACCAATGAACTGCTCCCAGGTGGCTTGCAGGGTCCCCCTAAAGGCCCTGACACTGATGGCCCAGATCACTGTCAACAACTTCCCTGGATTCTTCCTTTGCTCCCTGAGGAGTGTCTCCTTCCTGTTACCCAGTAAGTGATTTTCTCCACTATGTCAGAATTTTTGGGCAGTCTCTGCCATAATAGCAGAGTCAAAGCAAGTGCCCACACCAGTTTGTGTTCCCTTTGATCCCCAGCTGTAAAAACCACCTCAGTACACTTGTTACTGCAACCAATTTTTTTTTTTTCCATGAGTGGCCAAAACTTTTGACAAACTATCCACTCCTCCCAAATGTTGTGCTCAGCAATATCCCTTCCAGGGATCCATTTCACATACTAATGTTGATTCTTTAGGGTGGTTTCTTCACCCCTCCATGGGGTTTCAAGACCTCTGTTGCAGGCGGGGGCACTAGACAAAAATGTTCTGGACTAGAGGTTTAACAAACTGAGCAGGTTTGTCTCCAGGTCCAGGGATCTATTTGCTTTTTAGTTGGATGACCTGGTGACCCTGTGGGATCACTGCAACTTGATTCATGCCTTTTACACATCTGGAATGTATTCCTGACCTGCTCCGCAGGATCAAGTTGGGCATTCTAGTGATTCTCATCACTTTAATTTTCAGCATTAGGCCTTTTGGTTCTCGGATTTGCAAGGCTGCCACCTGGTTTCCTGTGCACACATTTGCTTTCACCAGGTTATCGGGCCTCAGCTGATTCCAGCTAAGGTCATTGTGCTCTATAGGTGGCTCTATTGGTTTTACTCAGTCTTTTGCCTTAATTTGCGGTCCTGCCCTCCCCTCAGTTGGACTGCTTATGGATGCCCAATGTATCCAAATACCTCAACTTGTGTCCCTTTTTAATGCACCTAATACTTAATCCTGTGTCCCTTAATGCACTCAAAGGGATTTTACAGTAAGTTAAGAATCCTATTTTTTGGCTTGGAGTAAAACTGTAACTACTGCTTTTGTACCGAATTTGAGTATCGTGGGAGGGGTTTTACTGGCTGACGAACACTGATTTTGTTTGCCAATGTCCAATTTTCCTGTTGGTGAAGTATAACCTATACCTCAGAATTAATTTCCTTTTGACCCTGAACTCCAAGAAAAGTATTTATTGCATGCCAAAAATCCCCCCCCCCC
>NW_017308538.1:65416-103638 GCF_000935625.1 Nanorana parkeri
TTTTTTGGCTTTTTAAACCTTTTTTTTTTTTTTTTTTTTTCTTTTTTTTTTTTTAAAGTGCCAGAATTATAATTGGGTCAATATAAAGGGTCAAATTATAGTGTAAAATGTCTTCTCACTTAAAGTATGGATTATCCTCAAACCAATATACCCATAGCAGAAATGTAAAAATTGCTCTGGACCATAGGAGTATACAAGTGAGAAAGCTAAAGTCCAATTTTTAGTTTTGGATTTTTTAAAATCGATTGCTCAAATGTTCTTAAGCTAAAAAAGCAACTTTTGCTGAAATACTCAGTCCAGCGCCAGTCCTGTTTAGGTTAAATGATGTCAAACATGATGGCAACACTCCTTGCATTATTGGGAACCCCCCCATTGCTGGATAAGACAATGGAAGAGAGCTCTGCATGACAAGGGACTGACCATGAAAAAGGGGGCCCTGCACAAGTATACTAAAAATCAAAATGCATGTATGGGTGAAGGCTAAAATTGGGCTCTAAAACGATGAACTTGCATAATGGGTTTTTTTTTTTTTAGATGTCCTTTTACAGAAGATGACCCATTAACCAATATTTTACCAGGACCTATTCCTATCAGTTATCAGAGGTTTGTTGTATCTGCATTCACGTTTCTTGGTTTCCAAAGCCAATCACAGGTATGGACCAGAAGGATAACTTTTCCAAACCAAGTGTTGCATGTGAGTGCAGGACAGGTTTTACAACCTGGATTGAACAGTGGTTGGCAGCCTTGCAGTTTAGGAGTTTCTGCCAAGGACTGCATAAAAATGTTGTGTATGCATGGTGTAGAATGTGCTCTGATTTGGGGGTGCCTTAAATTACTGATGAACAACTGAATCTTTAAGTGTTGGGTTTATTAACAAATAGGGATATGCATACATTCTAAATACAATTAAGGGAATTTGAAAGGGGAATTGGGGATAGGAATTGAGGTTAAGGATCCTACAGCTAGCTACACCATTCTCTCACTCTGTCACACATGCCATGGGTTTTTCTCTGCTCTCAGGACACGCCTCTCCAGCAGATCTCAGCGAATCACATTCTTGATTGCAGAGTTCAGAAAGACTTGTCTTGTCCAAAAGTCTTGTCAGCTAGGTTAGTGTCACACAGCAAGAAGGTTCCATCATATGCCCCTGCCCCCATCCCAGCATATATGCCTTGCTGACACAGGTGTGGGCAGTAAATACCAGCAGGGGGTTGGGCTTGCCGCAGGACATGACCGTCCTGGCAGATCTTCATTCCTCAGTGTCAAGCCCCAATAACCCTTTGCTGGTCCTCATTTACATATCAGCCACCTGCTGATTCCATTCAAGATATCAAGGAACCTTCCACCAAAGCTGTATCATAGATGTCAATTTTTTTACGTTCCAACACATGGCTTTCTTAAAACAGCCTTAAAAAAAAAAACTTGTAGGCTGTGGCACTAGAGTGGGATGTTTGAGTGAGGTGTGTATGTGTGGCTTAATGTGGAACTCCATTCAAAATAGTATTGAGTTATAAATTGTATGGACAGGTTTCATTTGATGTGCCAGGGAAGGGATTCATCTAGCCTCTTTATTCATAGGCAGTAAACAAAGGCAATCTAGAACATGTAGCAATAAAAACCAGATGACCTTTTAAGTGTTTTTTGGAAATTCCTGTGTCTCCATTAGAGAAAATGCCCTTCTGTTGAATTGGGTGAATTTAAATGTTGAATTTTGACATAAGTGGTGAAGGGAGTCACTTACACTAGTATTTAATCTGTAGTCCTATTTTCCACCCTATGATCCACTTTCCCACTTATTAAGGTGAAGACAGGTTAGAAAGTATTGCATGTAAAAAATTGATATGTTCCTTAGGGGACAGTAAAAGATTGGAAAGGAGACGCACATCTTAATGCTCACACTTGCGTTTTGCATTGCAAATTAGAATTAATAAATGATTTGTAGGGTTAAAGGCGCATTTTTATCGGTAATGGAAATGGGAGAAGCTGAGGAAATGTACTTATGCCTGACCCTTTATTTAAAAAAAAAAAACCTCCTGGTGAGCTTAACTGGGTTGGGTTACCGGCTTACTACTTGATATGATTGACAGTGTGAAAAAAAAATATATAAATATATTTTTATACTATAATTGGGACACTCAACCCCCTTACACTGAAACTGCAGCTGAGCTGCAGATTTGTTTTTCACCCTAAGGGGTTAATTCTCTTCGGGAGAGCCCCCTGCCTAGTACTATGTGGGACCTGTTTCGGCAGGTCCCCAAAGGATCGGGGTCGGCCTGCCTTCGGGTAGGTGGACCATAGTATCTCGACCGCTGTCAAAAGCCTTGCGCCCCGGGGGGTCGGGAATCGAGGTCCATTCTTAATCGAAGGACCAAGCACCTTTGTGCACGTTTTTGTGTGCTGTGATTTTACGGTTCACTTTTTTTTGTTCACAGGGGAAGTTGTTTTTCGATGCACTTTCCACGGGCTCAAAAAAACAAAAAACGTGTGCCCTAAGGGTAGTGTCCCATCATACCTGGTGTGGGACCCCAGCATGGATTCACTGTCGCATGGTCACGGCACCTATTGCATTTTCTGCACAACGCCTCTTGGGCAGGCCTTTAGGCTAGTCCGCGGCAATATTTTTGCACTCTGGCCCCTAAGGCCTGTCTGCGTGGTGCACTGGCACTTTAGACCTATTTATTGCACTATATGCACGATTGCCACTTTTTTTTTAATTTTTCCTATTTGACCCACAGATGACAATCTGTGCACTTTATTGCACTATATGCATAATGTTTATTGCACTATATGCACGATTGGCACTTATTTATAATTTCCTATTTGACCCACAGATGACTGAGGGTGCCTTTTCCCGACGTTGGGGAGGAGATTCTGTGCCCTCATATAGGGTTCTCTTGTCTCCTCCCACCTGTGGGGGGGTTTCTCTTCGGGAGATCCCGCCAACCTAGTACTATGTGGGAGCTGTTTCGGCAGGTGCCCAAAGGATCGGGGTCCGCCGGCCTTCGGGTTGGTGGGCCATAGTCGACTCAACCCCTGTCAGGAGCCTTGCGCCCCGGGGGTCACTATTTTGTGGCCCCTTTATTGAAGGGCCAAGCACCGTTGTGCACATTTGTGTGGTTTCATGATTCACTTTTTTTAACAGGATTTCGTTTTCGAAGCACGCTCCACGGGCTTTCAAAAACAAAGACGTGTGTGCCCTGTAGAGGTGCCATGAGCCAGAGTGTGATGTCACTTCGGTCCAGGCACCTCTATAGGACACGTGAGGGAGCTGTAAGCAATGCATGTATGGATGGAGCTCCCTTATGGCCATAGCCTCATCCCAGCTCAAGCTGACACTCTGTGCTTGGCAGCATATTTTGAATGGCTGCTTGGTGCGAAAACTGACAGTGCTGCCCTAGGGGTAGGCAGAAGAGCCTCTTGCCTAGGAAAGTGGAACGCATGCAGGGATGCACTTTTGGGGTCACGACCCACCAGTTGAGAATCAAGGATCTAAGCTATGGAAACAAAGTTTTTTTGGGGGGCTCGAAGAACCCATACACTGGAGTCTTGCTGACTCGGGCAACATGTGATCATTGTGTGGCCCATTCAGCACCCCTCCATTTGCCAAAAGTAAATTTTTAAATCTACTTTTGTTGGAGCATCAGACCGGCAGGAGGATTCCCCAGTGACACTATTAGCATGGATGGGGCAAGCAATCGTAGCCTGTATGAGAAAAAATGGTGTATGACCAGCTATAGAATACTTAAACCCAAAAAGCCTTTTTTTTTCTCTATTTGTCATAGGCATTTGTTTTCTGCACTGTCTCGGTCTGTGTTCCCTCATCCAATGAAACCTGTACCTCAGACTGCACTAGCCTCAAGCGAGGTAAGGGAGACACCTCTGGTGATTTAAATCTCATCACTTGGGTTGCTAGCTCTTTTGACCAGTTCCTCTCCACCGCAGGTCGGCGATTTGAGCCAGATTATTCCCATCATTTGATGAAGACTATTGGGCCTCTTGTTTTTCAACCAGAGGCTGAAACTGGTACGATAATTTGTTTTTTTCAACATTGCATGTAGGGAGCTAAATTCACAAAATGTTTGCACCGTAAAAAACACAGCTCAAGAATCTGTCTGGCTTCACACCTTTTGCATGTACGGTGCAGCACATTTGAAACCACTAGAACACAAACTGTATATGTGCATTGCTATTAAACTCGCATGGCACTCCAATGCATGTCTAATCTGTAAGCAAATGAACTAGTGGCAGCGCACCAAAATGCAGATTTGAAAGCAGACCCATTCAAAAGCCTGTATTAACAGCGTAACATGGTGATCTGTATCTAGACCCAGGGGCAGGCAAACTCCAGCCCTCATGTTTGGAACTACAAATTCCATGAGGATTGCAAGACTGACAGCTATAGGCATGACTCAGAGTCATATGCATGCTGAGATGTGTAGTTTCACCACAGCTGGGGGGGTGAAGTTTGCCTACCCCAGATAAACATTGGGGGTTGCTTATAGGCTAGTCATGGTAAGGTGTATTCGCGTCAATCTGCAGGAAGTGATTATTGCTCAGATTTTCCACATATCAAACCTAAAACCCCAGTAACCAGTATCAGAAAAATCTACATGTTCTGTTGTATCAGCATTATCCTGAATTAATGTCAATACTAATGTGGACATGTTCGAACATAGTTTGAATATATTATGATCTTGGTGGTGATTTAGATAAGACTCTTGTTACATCTTGTTCTTGTGTGACAGGATTGGCCAGCCTTCAACACCTGACTGCAGCTCTTCCAGGAATCCTGTTTGCAGTGGCCCTACTTGTTCTCTTGTGCGTGTTCTTTGTGCTCAGATTCCATTTTATGGTTCGATCCAGAGGACATTAAAATGTCAAATAAAATTTAAAATTTAAAATGTAAAATAAGATATTACTTTGAATTTTTCAGTAAAGTACTTTATTTTCTTCTCCTGTCTTCTGTGTATTGCTTTCACGCATGGCCTAGTGTCTTTTTGGTTTATAGCCTGAACAATGACCGCAACAATAGCAGATATACCAACTGTAAATTTCATTAAACGAAAGAGAATCTTCAGCCAAGACTTCTAGTTCTGCAGATATAGTAGGGAAAGGGGAGAACCTCTGTCAGGTTTTTGTGGCCAGTAGCCACTTTGGGGAAATTTCCCCTCACTACTTGTCCCAGTGACATTTTCACAGGCACAAAAGTTAGGGGAATCTAGCTAAAAGGCAAATGGATAGCAATTAAACATAAGGTTCTAATAATTTCACTTCAACAAAGTTCTCTTCTGCTTTGGATTAAGGACTGTTATTTAAAACTGAGTGTGTAAAAAGTAGCTGGTAGGTAAGCCTGGTCATGTAACCTCCGTCATGTGACTGGCTCTCCTCTGATGCATTAACCAGGTAGAACTTCATGGGATTCTACAGGGTCCATACCATGGGCTGCAAAATGCAGGCCGTCGTATGGAGTAATCTGCAGAGTAAAACACTGGATTGCCATATTTGCTCTTCGGGGTCTATTTACACCTATTCATTCTAGTGTGTTGGTACATGTAAACACTATGCATGCAGTGCTGCAATGTGGTTCCATTCATTTTCAACGCTAAACAACACGGCAATGCAATTCAGAGCAACACTGTGCACTGTAAGACTGGTGTGTGTTGTGGTGCATTGCATTGAGGAACAAATGCTGGATGTTTTAATTTTTTTCTTAGCTGTTCCGGGGCATTGGCAGCCCATTTATTTAAATAAGTGTTAATGCAGGTCCAGACAGGTAGAATCATATGTAGCACCTTGCATCTTCGAAATACCAATATTCATGTGCGTTTCCAATTGTTATCCTGCAAACAATCACAAGTGGCTCACTTTTTGTAGGATGTATATTTTATGTGATGCTTAATAATGGCTTGTAGAGGACTCTGAAGCATAGGCAGGAAATTCAGGAACTCAAGTGGGGTGGGATGTGGGGGGTATAAGAAGCCCTTGGGTCAATTGAGGGAGCTGGGTAGAATGTCTTTTACCATCTGTCTCCTTGTGTGGAGATGTTCCTCACTTTTCTCCAGGTAATGAATGTCCCAACAAGAAGTGCTGGGAAATGTATGCAGTGGGGCTACAGTAATCAAAACCAGAACATCTAACTCCTCCCCACTCTATCCAAAAGTGGTTGGAGTTGGGGCTTTAAAACCAGGTTGTGGAAGAGTACATTCTGAAGAGATGGTACAAAGAATATTAGCTTTTTAGCCATTCCCCCTTATCTGCATCGAAGACAGTAGAATAGTTCCATTTAACTTTCGCAGAACTTAAGTAAAGGCAGTAAGTGGTGTACAGGTTGAGTTGCAGTAGGGGTGGATAACCCACTTAAATACTCTGAAACCTCAAATATTCTTGGTGGGAGTGTCACAAAAAAGCGAATTTATGAAGTGCATCTGCTGCAAAATAAGAGGGCTGGTGGATCAGATACTCGCCATGTGCAGGGCAGCATAGTGGTTAGCATTTCTGCCTTGCAGCACTGGGGTCCCTGGTTCAAATCCCAGCCGGATCACCATCTTCAAGGAGTTTGTATGTTCTCTGTGTTTGTGTGTGTGGGTTTCCTCCTGTGTACTTCAGTTTCTTTCCACACTCCAAAGACCTGCTGGTAGGTTAATTGGCTCCTGTCAGCCCTGTATATATGCATGTGAGATAGGGACCTAAAGGTGCCCATACACTTTACAACCCTCGCAAGACAAAAGTCTTGCGAGGGTTGTAAAGTACTTTTAAAAAAAAAACGTACGATCTGCTCATCTTGGACAGGCAGATCGTACTTGTGATCATCGCAAGCCTGCCTCCCTGAGGGGCGGGCTTATAATGACCAATGAGGGGCAGGCTTACGATGACTGCAAACGGCTGTGTGCGCACACCGGCCCGTTGGCAGTTGTCAAACCAGCAGGCCACTAACTCGCCAAGAATCGTACGATTCCCGGCGGGTTTTCTAGCCTGCTGGTTCGACACATAGACATGGTCGCACGCCTTCCATACACTGTACGATTGCGGGATTTCCCGCTATTCTCGTACGAGAATCGTGCAGTGTATGGGCACCTTTTTAGATTGTAAGCTCCTTGAGGGCAGGGACTGATGTGAATGTGCACGATCTAAATAATGTGCTATGCCAAGAAACTTTGGAGTTTTAAGGGAGAAATCATATCCAGAAACCTCCTGATAGTAAAGTGCTCACAGTACTAGAGGAGCATGGAGTTTCTCATGGTTTCTGATCTCTGATCAAGTACTACCTGCATGGCTTCCATGCTGTTCCAACAGTTTCAAAAAGTTGGCATGGACTCAAAGCATGGAAGTCAGAAGTTTTGACTTGTTTGTTCTACTGTATTTTTGTTCCAGGTCATTGTTACAAAGTACTAAAACCAGAAAGGGGGTCGGCAGTTACAGCCTACTTATTTCACTCCATATAGATACATTACCTACACACTGTAATGCATCATCCAATTTGAATCTGTTTTTGCCCATAAAGGGCAAAGAGCAGGTTTTTTAAATGTGGTCTAAACCCATCATTTAGTTTGTTTCCTTATATGCCAATGGCCAGCGCTACATTTACCATTGTGCAAAATAATTGTGTGCTGTAGGTGCCAACGTTTTTCCTAAGCCATTATGCCCTTTAAAGTATAGGTGCACTTTAAAACAAGTGCCTGTGTTCTTTGTCCTATTACCCTGAGCTAACCAATCCCACCTTCCCATTCCACAGACGTTTACTTATGGAGATTCACCTATTGCGGCCTCCATTGTTTACATCCTGTGCTGTATGTCCTCTCGGCCACACAGGCACATTATAGCCCCACAGACTTTCAGTCGGGAGGTAGAGTCCCATGAACTTCAAACTTTTGCGTCACTTTCAGCACTTGAGTGCCAGAGGTAGGAACATAGAAAATACTTATTTAGGTGCACCAAAATTTAATTTTCAGCCCAAAACTGAAAATAAGAACATTTGTCAGACGGAAAACCAAATATTTTTTTTTCTAACATATTGACAGTCCTCAATCTTTTTTTGCAGCACCTGTCATGAATGAACAGGAAGCCTCTTTATGGAGTGTTCCTGCCATTCATAAATTGTGGATATCGTACGAGTAACTATATGCACAATCATGAATGAACAGGAAGTGTTGTGGAGCACTTCCTGATTATTCATAATTGGGGGCACATGAAACAAACAGCCCTCAATTATTTACACGCAGTCAAGGATCAGCTGATCGTTGACTGCTTGTACTGTCACAGGAGGTGCAGTGGGCGATGCAGGGAGGAGAGCTCTGCCTCCTGTGACATGGCTGCCAGCTGACTCCTCGCCCATACTGCCGACTTGGTCTCCTGTGACAGCTGTTTCCTTAGCGCACAGCTCTCCATCCGGATCTGCCTGTCAACAGAGGCTGAGCAGGTTGGGAGGAGCGCAGCCTCCTGTGACATTGCTCTCCTCCCCACTCCCCTGAGCCGCCTAAAAATTTCTCTCCTTCCAGTTGGATGCTGCTGAACCTATCCTAGATGTTTCATGGATTTTGGTTTCCCGCAAAACAAATTAGTGACATTAAACCCTCAGATTTTTTTTAACATAAACCAATACTGTCATGTGTGCCTTACTGTAATCCATGGTTGTTTCCCTCTTTGCTGCTCTTCCTTTTAAATCCTCATGTCTTATGCTCTGCAGAACTTCCCTTTTCAGCTCAGGGCCTCTTCCTGTAGTGCTGGCTCAGGTTACAAGCTAATAGAAACATATACACAGACACTGTGTATCCATTCCTGAGACAAGGCAGTCTGCTGCAAAACAGAAGTTCTGCAGAGCATGAGAACAGATACAGATTTAAAAGGAAGATCAGCAAAGAGAAGAAACAACCATGGATTACAGTAAGGCACACATTACACTGTTTTAGGTTAAAAAATCTGAGGGTTTAATGTTACTTTAAGCTTGTTTTTTGCGATGATTGTGTTTTAACATACAAAATAAAACCCTTGCATTGTGCGAAGTTTGGGAATATTGGTTAACATCCAAGACTCTACACTAATATATCCGAAAAAGTTTTGGGTCATTTGGTGAATTGTAGCAAAAGTTATTTGCATTTTAACTATATATATTTTTTTTGCAATCCTAAAACATTTAGCGTTATGTAAAAAGAGCTTAATGTGCCTAAAACTCAATCAATTGCCTTGAAACTTTGCACAACTTGCAAAAAACTTTAGAAGTTAACCACTTTCCCCCAAACTTCACACAATGCACATACTGTCTATTAAAGTATACACTATATTGTGAAAAGTATTGGGACGCCTGCCTTTACACGCACATGAACTTTAATGGCATCTCAGTCCGTAGGGTTCAATATTGAGCTGGCCCACCCTTTGCCGCTATAACAGCTTCACCTCTTCTGGGAAGGCGTCCACAAGGTATAGGAGTGTCTCTGGGAATGTTTGATCATTCTTCCAGAAGCGCATTTTTGAGGTCAGATACTGATGTTGGACGAGAAGGCCTGGCTTGCAGTCTCTGCTCTAATTTATCCCAAAGGCGTTTGATCTGGTTAAGATCAGCACTCTGTGCAGGCCAGTCAAGTTCCTCCACCCCAAACTCGCTCATCCATGTCTTTATGTACCATGCTTTGTGTGCTGGTGTGCAGTCATGTTGGAACAGGAAGGGGCCATCCCCAAAGCTGTTCCCACAAAGTTCGGAGCATGAAACTGTCCAAAATGTCTTGGTATGCTGAAGCCTTAAGCGTTCCCTTCACTCGAACTAGGGCCAAGCCCAACCCCCTCCACCAAACTTTACACAATGCAGTCATGCAAGTACCATTCTCCTGGCAACCGCCAAACTTGAACACGTCCATCGAATTGCCAGATAGAGAAGCGTGATTTGTCACTCCAGAGAACACTTCTCGAGTCCAGTGGCGGTGTGCTTTACACCACTGCATCCAACGCTTTGCATTGCACTTGGTGATGCAAGGCTTGGATGCAGCTGCTCGTCCATGGAAACCCATTCCATGAAGCTCTCTACGCACTGTTGTGCCAATCTGAAGGCCACACGAAGTTTGGTGGTCTGTAGCTTATTGACTCTGCAGACAGTTGCTGACTTCTGCGCGCTGTGCACTTCAGCATGCGCTGACCCCGATCTGTCATTTTACGTGGCCGAGTTACTGTTGTTCGCAGTTGCATTCCACTTTGTTATAATACCACTAAAGGTGCCCATGCACTGTATGATTATCGTACAGTGTATGCCCCCCTCAGGGGTTGCGGGCTTGCGATGATCGCAAGTACGGTCTGCCTGTCCAAGATGGGCAAATCGCACAAGCTTTTAATTAGCTTGCAACCATCGCAGGACACTCTCACTGAGCTCCTGAGAGTGACCCATTCTTTCACAAATGTTTGTAGAACCGTCTCCATGCCGAGGTGCTTGATTGTATACACCTGTGGCCATGGAGGTGATTGGAACACCTGAATCCAATGATTTGGAGCAGTGTCCCAATACTTTTGGCAATATAGTGTATGCCTTGAAAAATGCAGTACTTTTAGAAAATCTTTTTATATATAGCCACTTTTGTCAAAGGAGGGGGATGGAAAATCTGACAGCCAAAGAATGACTGTAGCCAGTGGGATGCAGTTGCTTTTCAGGCATTTTGGCAGCCACAGTTCTGCCAGCTGCTGGATACAATAACCAGCAGGGGGGATTCCTTTGATTTATTTCCCCATATGTGAAATCCATTTTTTTTTTCCATTTGTCTTCCTTTTTGCATTTCTGCAACAGGAAGCAAGGGAAAATTGCAGCACTAGTAACTGACAATTAATAATGCATTGGAGCACCTGTAAAGGATTTGTATAGATTAAAGCGAAAGTTTTTTTAACTGCGGATTAAATAGGTTACAGTGAATGCTGCTCCTTGAGGTTTAAAAGTTTGTTTCCTGCCCTTAATATCCTGTTTTAGGGTAAGTTTCCCTCCTCCCCCTCCTTGCAGGGTCCTTATGAGCCACCTTTCTGTGTGCTATAATAAGCTGTGTCTCTCTCTCTCTCTCCACAGACACAGCAAGGCAAACCACTTCCCCACCCCCTACTTCCTCCAAGCTAGTAGATAGACAGCTGCTGGAAAAATGATGGCTGTAAGAGCTTGCGCAAAATTGTGAAGAAATACTTTGTTGAGCAATGTATATTTGTTTGACCTGGATTCATTATCCTGGAGTTTAATACTAATTTAACTTGGCCATACACTGATTTTCACATTTAGCCATGTGGGCTGACCAAGAAAAAAAAAAATGCTGGTTACTTCATCTACATGGAAACACAATGGATTGGGAATGGGGAAGCCCCATGTTTGGTAACTGTATTCTGACAATGGTGGGTGTGCTGCTGTCAGAATACACGCCAATCAGCTGTAGTTACAGATCAGAGAATTTCGAAACCAGCTTTCCTTCCATCAAATGGAGGGGTGCCGACAGGGCTACACACTGGTCCTTCTGATTCAGACAAAAAGTGCATGGCCAGTTTTACACTAGGAATATAGAACAAGCAGTCTGGTTCCTGTCTGACATCCAATATTTCTAACTCTCATATGTAGGGGTACATCAGTGGCGCAACTATATGTGACCATACTAAATGAATTTGCCATATGGCAAATCGCTGACTTGTGCAGTTTCCAATGGTGATGCTTATGTAGACCCTGCCAACAGACCATTCATTGTAACAAAAATCTTCCTGTGAGTCTATGCTATAGAAACTGCAGGTGACGAAGCGTTTATGTGAATGACAGTCCAGCTATGTGTGCAGTGTCAGATCAGTAGTATCCTTCATGCTGGTGCATTGTTAATAACACTCAGTAAGTGATACCAGTGTTCACATAGCTTCCAATTGCAGATGCTAGATGCATGCCAAATGTGATTCAGCCTAATGAACATGAACTTTATATGCCAGTTGCAATACATTTTTAATGTGACAGAATACATCCCTCTGTGTTGAAGCATCCCGAGCCCTTCACTGCAACTGGAGAAGGCAGCATGGTGGTTATTCACCTGGCAGCTGGGGCTTAACCTTTTATACAAAATTGACCTGGAGGTGAAGCATGTGGAGGGGAGCGGGATCTTGTAGCTCAGATGAACCGAAGGATGGCCACTCACAACCAGTTGCTGAAGAATTGTTTAAAGAGAGGAGACTCGTTCCCCTCTGACATCACCTGGACCTGCAGACAAGAGAGACACAGGAAATTTTAGACTAAAGTGGGTTTTTATGTAAAGAGATTCTTTGCTGAGGGAAACATGGCAGCTGGGGTTACTGGCCTACTACAAATGCTGGTGACCTGACTGTCATGTTGACTTTCTGCCTTTAGTGCTTTAAGTCACCAATTCAAAACAAGTATGCAGATTCAGGCTGCCGATTCTACTGATCTGCATACATGTTCCAGGTCAATGATGGTGCTATTATGTTGCGCTCGGTCGATACCGAGCGCAACATAATAGCACCATCATACACTGGTTTATCACCAGACATTGTTGCAACTAGTTAAACTTTTGAAACACTCCCAGCGTGGCTGTTGCTGTTCATTTATGTTCCAGGTCAATGACCGTGTTAAGTCAGTGAATCAACATGACAAGCAGATAGTTAGCACCTTTTAGAAGGTCAGCAAAGGCAGCCCACATATTCCCCTTAGGAAACATTCACTTTAAAACAACCATTACACAAACTCTATGCTTAAACCATTATTAAACTTAAACCACTGTTTTCATTTAATAGTATTCCTAGGGGAAGATGTGAACATTTTAGTAATTAACCTAAACATCAGACACTTTTGGACATGTACACTTTTCCAAAAGGGAGGCTGATTTTGGGTTTGACACCTGCATATATGTACAGTATGTCAAAACATTTTGGTGTGTGATGCTGACGTGCTAATGTCAGCACCCCCTTCTCTGCATTGTTGTACTGTAAGTGCAAGATGCTGCAGTGATTTCCCCCAAGGGGCCAGGACCATGATGTCCTACCAAACATCTCAACTCACCCGGACGTTCCGGGAGTCTTTTTCAAAATCGGGGTCGCTGGCCGCCATCAGTCAGAGAAAAAAAAAAAAACACAACAGCATAGGAATGAATAGCTAGATTGCTATTGGCTATTTCAATTTGCAATAGCCGACTAGCTATTGCACCCGCTCACTGCTGTTGTCAATCAGCAGAGGTGGACCTGAAGTTCTCCATCAGGTCCTCCTCTGCTGATTGACAGCAGCAGGGTGCTCACTTATGGTTTAGAATAGAATGGGGCAGCGTTACACCTCTATCAACTTTATATTGTTTCCTTTAGTTCCTTTTTGACAGAACAGGAAGCAGGGGACAAATCTTCCTGTTTCCTGGGTAGGTGTCAGAACAGGAAATGACTGCTATGTGGACACAGACAACTTTTAAAAAACCTAACACACTCTAACCCTTCTCTAGTTTATCTCCCCCACCCCAAAAATAAAATAGTTTTACTTGGGCTTTAGCATCTCGTTCACAGCGGGAAGCAGTGAGCTGCAATGCACACATTGGCCTGCATTAATGCGCATTGTGTCAGGCAACCTACTAGTTTTCTTAATTGCTTAGCAATGCATAGAGCATATGTATCTGTGTGTTAAAGTGCACTTTCACACAGGTGCATTGTAGCACACTGTAGTTGTGCGTTGGGGTGCCGTGAATTTACAATGCAGTGCATTTCTAAGTTTTGCAATAACAATATTTATAACCCACATTGCACTGTGAAGGAGCCCTAAGAAGAATGTGTCACAAAGCAAATTACTCATGTGAGAGGCTTCAAGATGAAGCTTTAAGTACTCGACACCAAGGCCACGCGGTTGTTCAAGTGCAGTGAAAGCTGACTCAATTAACGTTACTTCTCTGGAATGAGTGTATGACCCGTTACAGGATGCCAACTTCAATCTCGGCGCGCGCACACCTTCGTGATGTGCCACAGGGCCACCATGATGAGATATTGATTGAGGGGGCTTTTGGTTGCCGGCGGCGTTTTGGATTGTCCTCCACAGTGGGTGATGTCGGCCTCCTATATTTGGGGCTCTGGTTGAGGTAATTTAATTGCGTATGTGAACGCCTCTCTCCTCTCCAATGCGAAATGCGTAGAGATGTAAACCTCCTATGAGTTTGTCCAGACACCATCTAATTACTAACCTGAACTTTGTTGGACCGTCAACACTTCTCTACAGGAATACAATCAATTTGAACACTGAATGACCACACAATAGAGTGGTATCTACTGGAAAAGTTGATGAGGCTTACTGATGTTTTTATGAGTATATGTATATAGGTTTGTATTTTAAAATGCATTTATTTTAAAATGTGTAAATAAGTATACGTTTTATGATGGATCAATTTATGCATCATAAAAGCCCAATTTGGGTAGATTCTTGGGCTGATTTCAGGGGTGAGGTGCACTTTATCTAGGACAACGGTACATTTGCTATATGTTACCATGATACTTTAACCTCTCCAGTTAAAAAGAAAAAAAAAAAACCCACAGAAAAGGGGTCATAGGACATATGGGAGAAGGAAGACACCAACTTACCTGGGTTTTAGTTGGATAATTCATCAAAGTTATGAACTTTTTGGCAGTCGCCGATGATTGTTCCCGCTCCTCCTTATTTGCTTTTTTACCTGGTAGTGGAAAATGTTTTTTTCATTACCTTTGTAGTTGCAGTAAATAAGATTTCAATTTATTTTGTTGTTCCAAATGGTTTACGGCCACAAGCAGCTTTCCACGTCTCTGTGTCACCTAAGCAAGCGCTGCAAACTACCTTTTTCGTCCCCTCTCTATAAGCCTCCAGCCTGGAAATAAGCTCCGCCCATACAGTCACAACTTTGCAAAACATTTCCAGAGATGAAACCTGACATTTCCACCTAAAAAGTTCCCATTGGTAGAATAAAAAAAAAACAAAAAACTACCTAATTCATGAAAGGGCGCAAAGAAAGAACAGTGACCAATGTTAACGATTACCTCTCCAAATGTCCCAGTGTTGTATAGTAGGTTAAAAGAGAACCAATCACAAGTGGGCTTAGGTTATAAATTGGGTACTGGAAAGATGTGGAATAAAACTGCTGGACCCGCAAAGTTTATCCTGTTGCTTTGGCTGGACATATATGAAGGGAAAGAGTCGGTATGGGTGATCAAGCGATGCAAACTGTTGGCGCTATCTAAATCCTGTATAATAATCTGACTACTGGACTGCCACCTTCTACATTCCAGAGGATCTCCACTGTTTCCCTGGTTTGTTGTGTAAAATTACAGTATTCTAAAGCACCACACTACGTCCAGATACATCTTTATTCCATGCAGGATCAAGGGGACAGTATAGAAGTAGTTAACGCGTTTCGGGGGCTAATACAAATACCCCATACATGTTCTAATTTAGTAAACCCTGATGAATCAGGACTGATGGCTTGAAACTGGATACGGTTTTGTTCAGTGTGTAAGAATGCATAGAGCTCTTTGCCAAATCAGCTGCTGAAGAGCACCATGCATTAGTGCTTAAATTGTTAGATTGCGCAGACTTACAAAAGATTTAGAATTGTCCACTTTTTAGCTGTACTTACTATTTTGAAGACAATTCTGGAGCTGGAAGTCACAGCTGATGGAGGCACTGGGGTCAGACAATTGTTTTCCAGCGAACTGCTTGACCTGTTGCTGATAACATGTATTGTTTGCCAGCTCCCTGATTGTGCATAACATTACTAACAATGCCCTATAGTTAAGAGGAATGCAGACATAGGTCTGCATGTCTGCATCTTGGACAGGCAGATCGTACTTGCGATCATGACCGCAATGCTGAACGGGCAGTGTGCCCGCACACCGGCCCCTGCGGCTTTTATCTTGAGAACATGCCACAAACCAGCCGAAAATCGTACGATTTTCGGCTGGTTTACGAACCTGTTCCTAAGATAAAAGTCGTGCGACCTTACAGTAGCAGAGGTCGCACGGCTCCCACACACCTTACGATAATCGTACGATCGATCTCTAGCCCCCAACTCTCCACACAAGAGTCTGCCTCAAAATATGTAATGCTAAATAAGGGGATAAATATGTATTCAATTGCACATGATGCCCAAACTTACCGTTCCACACGAAGATCTTCCCTGCTGTGTCCAGGATGAAGCAGTCATCTGAGAGGAGTTGCTCTTTACGGAAAGTACCACCATCAGCCACGCGGGTCACCTTTACCTCTCCAGTAGCGTTTGAGACCTGTATAAAAGGGACATAGTACAGTTATGGTGGCCATACACACATTAGTAAATAATCTTCTGCATCTATTAGGTCGATCATAAATGATCATGTAAACCACCATATGCCTAAATAACACTCTTCAATTCTTAATGGATAATTTTCTAATATACCCCTAAGAAAACAAAATGACTTTGTTATTACAATCACTGAAAATGTGATTGGTTTGAAAATTAAGTTTCGATTATTCAGTGCGCTCGCTAGATGTATGGCTGGCACTCAGAACCACATTGGTGTGACTTCATGATTGAGGTAGGTGATATGACCCAGCTTTTTCAAGTCAACCGGTCATTCAGTGGCAATGTATATGTCCTCATTTATCACAATGCAAGATCTAGTAACCAGTGCCTTTATAGCAGTGGTGGTCAATTTAATTAATATAGGGGAGCCCTTAATATCACCAGAGGGCCACACATAATTTGTATTGCATGGAATGTTACAGAAAACCACCGGAGACAGTAATCAGTGGCAGTGAGCATATTTCAGGACATGATCATAGTTACATTGTATTTGAGGTTGAATAAAGACATAAGTCCATCAAGTCCAACCTATTGCGTGTATGCATTTATGAGCTGGTGTGTGCATGTATATGTGTCCATGTGTGATTTTCTCTTAGCAATACCTGTACCCCTGTATATTATGGTCTCCCAGGAACTCGTCCAGGAGTCTCTTGAATGATTCCACACTCTTAGCTGAGATCACTTCCTGTGGCAGCGACTTCCAGACCCTCACCGCGCTAACTGTAAAGAACCCCCTGCGCCCTGTGTGGTGAAATTTTTTTTCCACCAATTTGTGGTTGTGCCCTCTGGTCTTTGTTACGGAGCTGTCACCCTTGAATAGTTTATACATGAAAATCATGTCCCCCCTTAATCTCCTAACCTCCAACGAGAACATATTTAATTTTAAACAACCTTGTTTCATAGTTCAGATCCTCGAACCCCTTGATGAGTTTGGTTGCCCTCTTCTGGACTTTTTCCAGCTCAAGGACAACTTTTCTGAGTATCGGTGACCAAAACTGGACCGCATACTCCAGATGTGGCCAAACCAGTGATTTATAAAGTGGCAAAATTATAGACTTGTCCCTGCAATACATTCCCTTCTTAATGCAAGACAGGACTCTGGTAGCTTTGTTTACAGCAGCCTGGCACTGCAAGCTATTCAGAGACTGCAGATATACAGGTGAAACTCGAATAATTAGAATATCGTGCAAACGTTAATTTATTTCACTAATGCAACTTAAGAGGTGAAACTAATATATGAGATAGACTCATTACATGCAAAGCAAGATAATTCAAGTGGTTTGTCATAATTGTGATGATTATGGCTTAAACCTGTACAACAGTGGTGCTAGGAGACTGTCAGAAACTGGAGAGATGTTACAAAAACTGTTAGAGATCACTGCCATTACAAGGCTCCCTACAGCCTACTTAAAAAATAATATTTCTCTCAGTAAGAAAGTAAAAGATAGAGAAAAAAAAATACACGGAAAAAAAAACACATAATAAAAAATAAAAAACAGAAAAAGTTAGCAAGTTTGATAGAAATAAATCAAATAATTTAGCTAGTACAAACTAGATTAATATATTCCCTCATTGTCCCTGGGTAAGCACCTAGGCAAGAAAAATACTGACTACTGGATGCTGGGGCTTGAGGGCCGCACAGTAAGTACCAGGGCTTTGTATTCATTGTATTCAGCTTCTAACTTTTTTTAACAGTACAAAATTCTAAAATTGATTGTAGATTGTTATTAGACAAAATATTGCTATGAAGGCCGGGATGCATTCATACATTTGAAACATAGAGGCGACTATTTTGTTTATGGCAAGTATTTATTTAGCACCAACAATGTGATTTACATATTGTGTCAGTTCCCACCCTCAAGGAACTTACAATCCAAGTTCCCTATCTTACACACCTACATACCAGGGCAAATTTACCTACGAGCAAGTCTTTGGTAGGAAACTTGTAGAACAACATGCAAACTCTATACAGGTTGAATCCCAACCAGGGCACTAACTTAGTATCCGAATGCTGCAAGGCAGGAGGGCTAACCACTAAGCCACTTTGTATCGGAGACCTGTAAACCAAAATATGACAGCATAATGAAAGCCATACACTGCGTGTGTGAAATGTATTCTAGTCCAATCCAGAGCTAGCCCGTAGCACTTGTGCTTCATTTGTGACAGGCAGGGGCGTAGCTAGAAATCACAGGGGCCCGTAGCAAAATTTTGTATGGGGCCCTGTGATTTCTAGTTATGTCCCTTGCAGAGCCCACCTGAGTGACCCTGCAGAGCCCACCATAGGCTCTATGGTGGGCTCTGCAGGGTCTCAGGGGGGCTGGTCACACCCCTGCACACCTCTTACCTGTCAACCCTGATACGCTGTTCGCCTCCTCCTCCTGCACAGGGCCCTCCTCCTCTTCCATTGCCGGCCCCTCCTCCTCTGACGTCGCTGGGCCCTGCCTCCTCCACCGCTGCCGAGGCTGGGCCCAGCATCCTCCGCCGCAGCTGCTGGCTGTCACTGACACAGCAGCGGCTGTGAGGAGGAATGCGCCGCTGCGAAGATCACTGACAGGTTGTCTAACAGTGACACGTTCCTCCTCACAACTGCCAGTGACGGCCAGCAGCCTGCGATGCCATAGCGACCCAGACGGCCTGCATGGCATCGGGGGGTTGCCCGGGCCGGGCCCCCCTGTGCCCTGGATCCCATAGCGGCCGCCTGGGTCATTATGGCGATTGTTACGCCACTGTTGACAGGTATAAAAGGGTACTTGCTACAAATAGGCAGAACTCCATATCACCAAAATCTTAAAGGAGTAATTCAAACTGGGCAAAAAAGCACAAAATCCAAACTGGAAATAGTGTTTTATAGTTAAACAATAAAAGTGTCTATTTATGAAGGATTTACTGGGAAACTAGTCAGTTAAATCCTTTACTGACTTTGCCCAAGTCAGATTCGATGGTATTCCTCCTGTATTCCACAGTAAAGCAGGCCATACATAAATGAAAACCTCATTTATGGTTAAAATTTTGTTCAATTAAGAAAATATTTCCATCCTATTTCTTCGATTTTTGTTTTGTTTGTTATTACGGTTGAAAAAGATGGTCAATTTGACCCCATTAAATAATACAGGATCAAAAGAACGTTCCGAAAACACTTTTTTTTTCCAAACAAAATTTTACTGGTGTATGGCTAGCTTTGGAATGTGCACCAAAAGAATGCAGCAGCTGCTGAACTGTCTCCGTATGTCACTTGAACAGTAGATGTAACTATTAGGAGTTTACCTCTGCTGGCACAGGCTCTACATGGTGCTGAAACTAGTTACACATAGTTTTAGTCCCGGTTCATACCACAGGTGTTTGTGGCTCGTATTTGTCAGCACAGAAAGGTTCTGCACAAGAAATCCTATTGATAGTCCCTGTTCACATCTCAGCGAAGCGTCGCGCTGAGAAAAAAGCTGGTCGCTGGAAAAAAGTACATGAGCTTCTTTTTTGGGCAGATTAGCTCAATTAGTATTGGAATAGGAAAAAGGGTCACATTGCACTGATCTCCCAAAAAAGAGGCGCATACTTACAGGCTTGTGTGGAGCTTTTCCGTGCTCCATGTGAACGGGGACTTAGTGCTAGGAGGGTTAACTGTCATTTTTTTTTTGTAAAACAAAATTTAATAAATGGAGTGACCCCCACCTTGCCTCAACCTCACTAACAAAACCCCATGTTTTTAGTGTAACCCTTCTCAAAGCACCCCACAATGCTCAAGGGTATACAGGATGATATCAGCATAGCAGGTATGCTGCATGTTTACTACTCTCTTGCTATGGGGATATCAGCCCTTATGCCTACCGTAGTTGTGGCAAGCATGTTCATTTTTGATGTTTACATTTAAAAAAAAATAACAATTTTGTGGGCAATCTTTGCTGAAAATGAAATGATTCAACTGCTCAAATAGACAAACCAGTTAAAAATAGGTTTTGAGGGAATGTCAGGTGACTATGCATGTTTTCTAGCATAGGGTGAATGTTAGAGACCTTTTCCTATTAAAGGAGAACTATGGGGTCAGTGTTTTTCCCCATAGTTCTCCTTAGGGTAACGGGAGGACACAAACTAGCGTCCGTCCGTTACCCTAAGCTCAGTATACCGCGAGCTACAGCTCGCGGTGTACTGAGACGCCGCACCTGGAGCGCATCCCGACGTAGCTGACGGGATCCGCCCAGCTGCGTGAGTGACAGCTGGCTCTGCCTATCTAGAGGCAGAGCCAGCTGTACCCACCCCCTCCCCCGTCCGTTCTGCCAGTCAGCGCTGGCAGATCGGAGAGGGGAATCCAGCCCCTCCCCCTGTCACTGCAGAGAGCCGTGACAGGATCGAGAGGTGAGCGAACCCGGTATGTGTTCGCTCACCTCCCGATCTACTGAGCCGACCCGTGACAGTCTCATTGTCACAGGTCGGCTAGAACTATGAGGTGAGTGGAAATCACTCATCTCATAGTTCTCCTTTAAAGAACAAATGTTGATGAATATCAGGGAATATCATTTTCAATTAGGCGATTTACCACTTCCTTGGCTTGCTATATAAGGCGATAGTCCACCAAGAAAAAAGAAAAAAAAAAACTTTGCCGGGGATGGACTTTACAGAAGACTTGTCACAAAAGTGGGATATGCAAACAGATGCTAAATTTCAGGAAATGTCATTTGTAACTGGGCGATTTACTACTTATTTATATAGGGTGATAATTCACCAAAGAAAAAAATATATAGTTTTTTCCGGGGGATGGGATTTACAGAAGACATGTCACAAAAGTGGGAAGTGGACACTGTCTGTGATAGAAAAATATATATATACAGTAAATTGAGTTTATCACTCACTGCTGGGCTTGTCATTACCTGCTACCAACCATCCCAGCATAGGCCCATGTGCCCATCTTTGCTCCTGTGATTTTGCCTCCCTTGCTGAAGGCACTAAACTTTGAACATGATCAACAGCAATCTTATCCTGCCCCCAGGGCTTGTATACACAGGTATTGGAGAGGAGTTTACCATGTATTTACCATACATTCATTCTGACTCATTTGATGAAATAAAAGCACAGCACAAATGAATCTTCAACTGGGTTTACCTAATCTCAAATGCCTGTGTACATGAGCAGTTATTCCAGCCCTAATTCTATAAGAATAATTAGACAAACAAATGATCTTTATTCAAGCCTTAACCAGTTTGACAATTTTCTGACCCTTCCTCACTGAAAACTAAAAACAACAACAAAAACCTGCCACCTACAATGTGCTATTACCCACTACATGATAGTAATAAAGTTAAGTAAAACAAAATGTAAATAAAATTAATTTAAAAACACTGCAAAACTTTTACGTTCCCGGCCCCCAAGTGCATTCACATACTAACGCAAACAAGCATCTGATGCACCTATGTATGAAAATGATGATTGTGCCACACACATTAGGTATTGCCATGCACGCCAGAGTGAGAGCAATAATTCTAATTCCATTATTCAGTTAACTCTAAACTGATGACCTGTAAAAGCTTTGAAAGTGTCAAGTGGACAATTTTCAGTACTGTATTTTTAGCGTGACATGTTTGGTATCAATTTGCTTGGCACAACCTCACCTTTTATATATATTTTTTTTTTTTAAACGATATTACAGTGTGTTTATGTGCACTAACATTATTAAGGTATCTTTTACAGAAATTTAGGTTTAAGAAACAGATGCGCTAATATCGTACGACATAAAAAATTGCAACAGACACCATTTGATTGTACAGTTTCTCTGCTTTTAGAAAATATATAATTTTGAGGGGTTGTAAGTAATCTTCACATAGACCTGCGGTCACATGGAGAGATCATATCCCTGCATAAGTTCTAATTCCAGAGGTTCGAAGCTTCTACAGGAGTTACTCCTGGGAGCTGAAGGGAATAGCAAGGGATCCAAGGCAAGTTAAGTATAAGTTGCTGGGGATGGCAAATTAAAAATGAACCTCTTGCTTACCCTGTGTGGATAAAACACAGGATCACCACCAGTGACGTGCGGTACCTCTGGTTCCGGGTGAGGCATTCCCCAGCCTCGCCCCCAGCACATCTTGCCACCGCCGCCCGAAGCCCCGCCCCAAGCTAGTGTGAAGGAGCAAGTCCCTCACTTGCTCATCACTGCTGAGGCATCGAGATCGCTGGCCTCAGTGTGTGTTTTTTTTCCTTTTTTTTGATTGGACAACTTGGACCAATGGCGCTTTGCCGTTGGTCCAAGCCATCCACTGAGCTCACGCCTCTAACAAAGAGTAGAGGCTGTGACAGCTCTTGGCTCTATAGTTAGGTTACACAAGCAGTGGGGAAGGCCGCTGTTGTGTAACCCAACTACCTGTCAAAAGCCAGATGCAGCGCTGCCTGTAATTTTAACAGGCAGCGCTCAATCCATGACAGGTTACACAGCGGGGAGGCTGTAACCTGATAGAAGCCGATCTGAATGGAGAAAAAAATGCGGTCAGCTACAGACTTGAAGCCGACAGCTTTTTCCTCCATAATACTAGGTGAGGCTCTGCCTCACCTGCCTCCCCTGACCGCACATCCCTATTCACCACCTAATGCTTAGAATAAAGCTCTATCATTTAAAACATAACCTTAACCCTCAACCCTAACATTAACCTTAAAGTGCATCTAAACCCAAGAATTAAAATATTATATATTGCAGCTTATCAGTCCTTTGATGTGGTGATTGTATTAACTTGCTTTTTACAGACAAAGTACATTTTCTGCAAGTACAGAAAAATATGTTTTGATCCTGCTAGAAATCGAATGCAGCTTATTATGCACTATAGAAATCTCAAAACAACGTTATTTGCTTTCCTAGTGATCTTCTTTTGACTATAGAACTCCATTATGGAGATGAGGAAAGTGGGAGGTGCTTGTAGTCCAAATAAGGAGAGTAGTCTAGGGATCTGCATAGATACATAACAGTGAGTGGACATTGTCACCCTCTACAGGAGGCATGTTACTGGCAGGATCACCAGGAGAAAATAAAGGAAAAAAACACCTGAAAAAAGGAAATGTAATGCAGCAACTTCCTCTAAGAGCTGATAAGCTGCAGCATTTTGTTTTTTCGGGTTTTAGATACACTTTATCCCATTGCATCGAGATGGGCTGCACCCAGATTGGCTCTCTGAAAGCCACCGATTCACATTTTTCTAATTACCAAAACTACATGATAGGCTTGTGCTGCTTTGCCTAGGAGAAGACACAGAACATGATATATTTTGTGCGAGGGACACTTACCTGGTAGAGCACAGCTCCCCTGGTGTGAATCTCATCTGCCTCCTTGTCGTCCTGTGTGCTCCCTTCTTTCAGTTTGTCCGGCCTCTGCCCCAGAATCTGTTTCGAATTCAAAATGAAGGAGTGTAAAGAAGAAAGAGTGTAAAGAAATGTCCCTCATAGCAGTAACAGGCCAACCTCCACCAAGAATTCACAGACACCAGTCATAACAGTAAAAAAAAAGGATGCCATTTCCTATCTCCTTTTGAAAATGCAAGTTGCCCGGCTGTCATTCTCATGCTCTGGCTTCAACACTGAGAATCACTGACCTGAAACAAGGATAGAGCTAATGAAGTCAGAACTCTGCATCTGAAGTCAACATAAAGCAATCAGTATCTTTAGAAGGGGGTCAGCAATGGCGTCACAAGTTACATTTAAAAGGGTAATTCCACTTTCCTAGGGGAATTTTGTAAAATGGAATTACCCCCTCCAACTCTTCTGGGAAGGACAGCCTTCCCAGAAGAGTTGAAGCTGATATAGCGGCAAAGTGTGGCCCAACTCAATATTGAACCCTACAGACTGGGATGCCATTAAAGCTCATGTGCGTGTAAAGGCAGGCATCCCACTAATGCCAAGTGTAAAGTTTGGTGGAGTGGGGATTATGGTGTGTGGTTGTTTTTTTTAAGGGGTTGGGCTTGGCCCCTTAGTTCCAGTGAAGGGAACTCTTAAGGCATCAGCATCCAAGACAATTTGGACAATTTCATGCTCCCAACTTTGTGGGAACAGTTTGGGGATGGCCCCTTCCTGTTCCAACACGACCAGTGCGCAAAGCAAGGTCCATAAAGACATGGATGAGCGAGTTTTGGCTGGAGGAACTTGACTGGCCTGCACAGAGTCCTGACCTCAACCCGATAGACACCTTTGGGTTCAATTAGAGCGGAGACAGCGAGCCAGGCCTTCTCGTCCATCAGTACCTGACCTCACAAATGTGCTTCTGGAAGAATGGTCAGACATTCCCATAGACACTCCTAAACCTTGTGGACAGCCTTCCCAGAAGAGTTGAAGCTGATCTAGCTGCAAAGGGTGGGCCAACTCAATATTGAACCCTACGGACCAAGACTGGGATGCCATTAAAGCTCATGTGCGTGTAAAGGCAGGCGTCCCTATACATAGATATATCTATATATAGATATATCTATAAAGATCTTATACTTTGCAGATCTTGTCCTTCCCCCAGCATTAGACAGTGAGTAAAGCAGCAGCAGACGTATGAGCTCATCTCTCTGTCACTCTACTCTCTGCCCCTTCAGCATTCCCTTTGTTCTACAACACAACTGATTCTAAAATTGGCTCTGTGTACTGCTTACATTGTGCATTTATATCTGCCTGGAGTTCAGCTTTCAGGTAAATCAATCACTCATAAAGGCACAGCTCAGCAGCCACTAATATATTTGCTGATAAGGTGTTACAGGGCACTTGCTTGTCCATAATGTATTTTACTGAAAAACCTGGCCACACAACCCAGGTGTTGCAGCCTGACCCGTACGCCGGCAGCTGTGGTAGCCGAGACATGTGGGTGCATTCTGTAAGCCGGACTACTGTGTGGGTCAATACCCCACAGAGAACCACATTTTTTGTTTTGGATGCGGGTGTTCCATTAAGTACCTGAATCATTTCTTCAGGCTCCTCCCCTTCCAGCATAATTTCCACTTTTGCAGCTCCGCGTCTTTCACTGTCTCGTATTTGATAAGCCAGATCTCTTGCTCGGTTCCTCTCCATCATGTTTGACTGAGATCCCGACCAGACATAGATAAACTAAAGTGGAAAGAGATTTCAGGTATTATAATTCCTTTCTTGGAAGAGGCACATAATGAATTGGAACAATAGCCAACTTTTTCATTGTCAAAGGGAAATATACAGTGTTTGAATGTTATTATATTTGGGGCCCAAACGTATTTAACAAAACCAATATGGGAGGAAGTGTTCTTGTTGCAACTAGTAATTAATCCGATTGCAGTTTTTATTCCCCTAGTGCATTATGGGTCCCCAAACTGGTGTCTGTCAACCAAACACCACAGGAATCAGGAGCTAATTCAATGTGCTGGTACCTACCTCCCTACTTAAACTGGGTACATTTCCTCCTTAATAACCAAGAGGAGCATCTGCATAATATGACCAATCCCCTACATTTGGTGTTCAGAATCTTAGAGGAAGGGGTAGGGGGGGATTTGGGGGCAGTTCTGGTACTCACGTTTGGGGGGAATGCTGATGGGATCCTGGTGCTGCACTGCCCTGCTCTGGCCAGTGTCCCGTTCAGCTTACTGACTTCACTGGTTGCCAGAAGCTGGGGAGGACACAACACATCTCCCTGCCCAGCTCTTAGCATCCTGGGATGCTCTTGCTGGAAAGGAGGTGGCTCTGCCTGCTAGCCCCCCACTGGACCCAAAGAGATGCCGCCTGTGGAAACAGCCTCAGGCTGCCTTATTTTCCCTGGACAAGAGAACAGTGGCCAAAATGTTCTAACCTGCAAACCCTACTGCAAATCTGCTCCAAAGCGAATCCAGAAAACTAAAATGCTGTGATGACATCACAAAGTGGCGACCAATTAGGTCATGCAACCTGGACACTGACAAGTCACATTGTAACCCTCCCCCGCTCTATAAAAGTTTTGGCTGGAAATGTGCATTATTTGGTTTGCATGTGCTATATGATTTTTGTTTTTGTGTGTCAAGCATACCTTGTAGTGACCTATTTGGAGCTAAGGGTAGTATAATGAGCAATAAGGAAGGGAAAGGGTGGAACACATACAAATATTACCTGATATATTGTAGAAAGAGGGAGAAAGTGGAAAGATGAGCTTCAGATGAAAGAGAAGAGCTAAGTACAGCATCCAGTGATGAGGAAAGATAGAAACTAGAGCTCATACATTCTAGAAGGTTACAATAGTCCATCTGTAGGAGGATGATGGCAGCCTAGGAAAGAAGCAGACCAGATCAGAGCACCCTGGTGACTTGTGGACCCAACATCAGACATTATTGGCGACAAGCAAGAGATAAATGTACAATTTGGTCTGATTTTGTAGCAATCTTAAAGACTATGACACCAGCAGACGTCCGTTCAACCAAAACAAGCACATGCAGGATACATACACTGTTCAATATAATCATGAGAAATCATCACATATACATTGGATTCAACAACAACAACAAAAACAATACACATAAGAAATACCAATAAATTATTAAAAGGTAAACATGCCATCAGAGACACCACCACTGTACTAACACAACCAGAAGCATGCCCCATCACACAGTAAGGTGGGGGTAAGGTAGATGCAGACAGGCAGCAGACTAGGTTGGTGACATTTTGGAGCTGCAAATATACATTGAAGTTTATAGATGGAGGGGGGTTGGCTGATATTAGGCTGTGGGAGCCTTTAAGTAGCAGCGGGTAATACCAACCATAACAATCTGGATCAGATGAAATTGATCTTTTGTCTGTAGGAACCTTCAAAAGTAAGCAAGCACAACCAATTGGCCCTTCCAAATTGTACCATGAAAATTGTGTCATGGTATTGCATTGGTGGGCACGGTGAAAGGTGTTTATTCCTAAACAGACCCACCAGCATAACATAGGCTATTAATGCTAGACAGGTAAGCAAATGCCATCCTAACCCCTGGCTCAGTCCTTTGCTGGCCAAAGATAACAGACCTCAGAGAAGACTTTCTGTCTTAGATTTCTCTAAATTTTTTAGATAATGATCTCAAGGGAAAGATAAAGGAAAGATAGTCCCACACAGCCAAATGCCTCAGCACGTGAACACTTCACCTTCCCTCTCATCGTGCCTTATTTTAGCAGAACTGAATTTGCTCATGATCTAATGAGAGCTTTCCTTGCTATGCCCCTGCATGGGCTTTGCTGTCAATCACAACTATGTAGTGAAGTGTTTAGTCACATACATAGCTAGTGAGTACAGAAGGGCGTCCAGAGGCTGGGTGTCTCCCGGAGCGGTTGCCGGGTGACACTGTCAGTCATTTTGGTGTCACCCCTCCAACGGTGTCACCCAGGTGCGGGACGCACCCCCCTTGTAACGCCACTGAGTGCGTGCGTGATATCAGCTACCCTCCCATTATCAGAAAAGGAGGTAACAATTTTATTCAGCTCTATTTGGCGATTTCAAACATTTCCCAATTGAAACAAACTTTCCATTGAACTAAAGTTCATCCTACACACTAAATAAATAAATGTACCTTTCCTGTGTCCAAGATGAAGCAGTCACCTGTGTTGAAGCTGTCCCACTTTAGGTCTGTCTCAATTGCACGAATGTGTTTGCGACCTCTCACGTGGTAGAGATGGTGGGTAGGGGCCACTGGGTCTTTCTGTGCCTGCTGAAAACCTGAGGATACACCTCCTTCCTGTGATAAAAAACGCACAGAGTAATAACAGAAGACAGAAAAAATGGTTAAAAGAGACTGTACAGAAAAACCATGAAAAACACCCTCTGTGGAATGCTTGGCGGGTTAGTATTGTAGATGGCTCTGTTTTCTTAGTAGCTCTTCAATTAGCGTCCTCTAACAGTTTCATTTAGCAATAGTCATTAGTGACATAAGCATCAGAAGTTAGGGGCGTGAGGAGTCTATACAGTGTTAGTATGTTACAGGGTGAATCACACAAAGGCCAAATACTGGGTGTGAAAGACAAAAAAAAAAAAAAATGGAATTGCGAATTTGACAGTTTTTCCTTTAATAGAACAAACAGAGGCATAGCAAAATAATACTCCTAATGAAAAGGAAGACAGTTATAAAAAATATTTGAAATTCCACTGCTGATTTAATGATTACATGTGGTTTAGATATATAGTTCGTCATAGCATGTCATACAGAGGAAAGAAGGGGGAAGAACTTTACAGCGTACATTTCTCATGTAAGAGATGTATGAAAGATAAAAACACATGACAGCTGCTATCATTCTCCCTAATGCAAAGACTCCACAGATTTTAAAATCACTCTGTGTATTGGACTAAGAGTTGCCCCCAGAGCGCTCAGCTCTCAGAGTCAGAAAACCAAAAAGCATCAGTATACATGTTAAGACATTTCAACTGGTGCCACCAAGTACTGGCTGGCCTGTTTTGTCTGCAATCTTAGTTATACTTTCTAGTAAGCCAAAAAAGTGCTCTTATGAGTACCCAACAGAAAAAAATGTTCTGTTCAAATGGTGACCTCTATCCAAAAGTTAAAGGCATCTGTTTTAGACCGAGTCCCTAGTCTGTCAACATTTCACCCATATCCATCCAACTCTCCACAGTGCACACTGCACTATATTTGCTAGATTTGTGCAGGTCTGAATTGTCCTGTTAAAACTGGAACAGATGGGAGTCGGGGATGGTCATAAAAGGTTCCTACTGGGTCAAATTTCAGCACACATAGATAGGTAATGGCCAAGGTCGGCAAGGCTGGAAGGGGCGGCTTACACATCAGCTGTCAGTAACACATTCTTCTGTATAATAAAAGGTTTCAAACTGCCACCCTTCCTGCAATCTGACAGCATTCGCATTGTTGCTGCCCCGTATATATTTGTTGAAGGATTAGTGTAATTACAGTTTACTCACTCTGTCACCCATGTGGCAATGGGACAGTCTGCCTGATCTAGTCATTGCTCCTAGGTGTACTGATGGCCAAACTGTCTCTTTCAGCCTATATTATTGGATTTTATTACTGGGATACTAAGGCTAGCCAATCAATTTGGGTAGGAACGGGACTAGTATATCATTCTTTCTTACCCACTAATAGAATAGTTCAACAGTAAGTGTGCTGTGTCTGGTTGGTCTGCTGTTTGTAAAAGGCTCATTCCATATGGGAAAAGGAACCCTGACCACTGAAAGCATGGTGGGGTGAAGACTGACCCTGTTCGATCCCCCCTTCCCAGATACATTATGTGGCATTATGGTTTTCTAAAGACTGTTCTCTGTGGGGGTAGGAACTGTGGTAAGATTTAAACGTGTGTGATCTGAAGCTGCTTTGGTCACCGGAAATACCAACCCTTCCTGTTTTGCTTGCCGTCATGGCTTTATTGGCAGAGACTACCTTTCCAGCATTTAAATGGTCCCTATTTTACTTCCTTGTGGGTGTTGGTTAGTGGGATGTCTGTCTAGAACTTGCGGTTAACGCTATAGGCCAGATTATGCAAGTTTAGTGCTTATAGTTTATCATTGGCAAAGAGTTTAACAGTTTAATAAAGCTGTAGCCTTTCTAATACTAAATCATATACTCCAATACAAAAAAATATATTTGGGCCTGCTTTGGGAAGAGGGGCTATGTTGTTGCGGGATGCCTATGCTTCTCAGCAGTTAAATATCGTGCCACTCTAAGTGCACACAGGCACACAGCCAATTTGTAACTATTTGTATTCTAATGCTTACCTAGGCTCTCATAGGGAGCCATTGAGATTAAAAGGTGATTGCAGTGTGAATGTGAGCCATTGCTATAAAAAATGTATTCAATATAGTGTGACACACAGCAAGCTCAATGCACTTTTTTAATGCAGTGTGCATCCATAAACACATGCAACTTATGGAAAATATACTGAGATATACTGAAGACTTAATTCAAACTAACTCCAAATGATTCCAAAATCATTTGAACTAACAGAAGGTGCTTACTTACCAAATATGTCACCCCCCGTGGGAATAAAGACATAAACTCTACACTCTCATGCCCCTGCGTCTCGTGGTTCTGAGTTGGCTTTTCACCCATATGCATGTGAAGTTGAGAGCTGTAGATGGCTCCAGCTGCCTTTTCATCAACTGTCGTACTACTTCCTGTGTGTGGACCAGACCAAGAGTCAGTCAAAAATGATTGTGGAGCAGAAGCACTTCATCAGAACTCACTTTTTCACAATAGCCTCACTTAAGACAAAAATATTTAGGTTTGGGTGAAATTTCCATGAAGACCTCATTAGCTACTCTCAAACAGTCATGGCTGTGTCAATGTGTGCAAGAGGTTATAACACATGTAGCAAGCAGGTGACTGCCACCTTTCTAACCATAGCAGAAAAAAGGCACTAAAGATAGTGCATGGCTCACAGTTTCTCAGGTCATACAATTTTGGGCAAATAAATAGTACTGTAAACATGAAAAGTTTTCCCCAATGAGAAAATTATGTTTGTAAGCTATATATGAAACAGTATCAAACAATATCAAAAGGTACAGGAGTCACTGATGTCACATGTGCATGCATATTACATATTTACATAGTTACATAGTATTTGGGGTTGAATAAATACATACGTCCATCAAGTCCAACCCATATAGGTCCACGCATCATCTCATTCTTAGGGATACTGGTATCCCTGGATATTACGGTCCCTCAAGAAATTGTCCAAACGTTTCTTGAACAAATCTACACTCTTGGCTGAAATTACTGCCGATGGCAGTGAGTTCAAGACCTTAACCACTCTTACTGTAAAGAACCCTCTTCGCCCATTGTGCTGGAATTTTTTCTCCACCAACTTTAGGTGGTGGCCTCTAGTCTTTGTAATGGAGTTAATCTCAAACAGTTTGTTGCCAATGTTGCTGTCACCATTGAACATCTTGTACATGAAAATCATATACCCCCTTAATCTCCTTAATTCCAGCGTAAACATGTTTAAGGTCAGAAGCCATGTCTCATAGCTCTGGTCCTCCATTCCCCTAATTAGTATATTGATCATTTGAATATTTAAGATGGAATTAAAAACATGCAAAAATTTTATTTATACAACCAAAATGTTAACAAATATCCACTTTCATATATTTTCCTGGTGACATTGGTTTAAGACTTTACAAAAAATGTACCCAGTTCTTCTAAATGCTAAACTCGCGTGTCCTTCAAGCTACTTTGTACTCATGAAAGAGAAATGAAAGTTAGACTGTGGGTTGGTACGGCGCCATACAGTGCCTATGTATGCCTGCCCCACCATGCACCATGAAAAGCCTAGCAGATCGAGATTTTCAAAGAAATCCAAAAGAAAGATCAGATTGGTCAGCTATAGGAAAGAACGTTTCATTAATGGGGCAGTTGTAACCTAGAACTGCACTAAACACATTTTTGGGAGCCAGACTCTCTCTCCCCATGCCTCACCATTCCAGACATAGATGCTGTTGCCTTCAGAGGAGTTGAAGATGAGCAGGTAGGTGTCCCCAGAGTGAAACACACCGTGACTCTCCACTGGCACTGAGATCAGCTTCATCTTTTCAATGCGGAAAACGTGAAGCCCGGGCTCCGAAATGGATGAGGGGAAGCGAAGATCTCTGTGACAGAAGAAAAAATTAATATGGCAAAGATTAAAAATGTATGCTCCATTCAAAATGGATAAACCGCCTCTCTGATGGACATAGCATGTTTTCATAATGCCTGTGTCTTGACTTTTATGGTCTCAACCAAACCTCCCTGCTCTGCAAATTTCTGCCATAATTTCCAACTCTGTTCCTGTTCTCTTGGGAATTTCAGGTGTTCCTGCACACCTTTGTGTATTCCAGCTCCTCCCATACCTCCTCCATAAAATAAAAATCCAGCAGGGATGATGGGAACCCCTTATAATAAGCACAGCTAGTGTGAATAGCCAGGAACTCAGTGCAGAGAACGTACCAATCTTCAGAAATAGAAGAAACTGTCCAATGGTTTTACTCTCTAGCATTCACAAAACACTTAAAAAACCGTTGAGTTGACTGAACTTTGTTAAGCCTTAAGGGCTCAGGTTTGGGAAGGGGTTATTGCCAGAATTCAGCTCCTGCAGCTGCCTACTTATTTTCCATGTGTCCTGATACGCTCTTCATCCGAGAGAGGGAGCAGCATGACCCCTTTGTAAGCTTTAAGTTACTCTGGCCAGAGCTTACACAGGGACAAGTCCTTTCCTGGTCCCTATGGCAGTGCTGGGACTGGCAATTGGCAACATTTCAATAAAGTCATCAGGTCAACCACTGGTGATTTTAATGGCCAGTTCAATTGGTAAGAGCATGAGCACCAACCGCCAGGTGTAAACATGCCAAAAGATAAAACCGATATCAGCACTAAACCATAATTGCAACTTAAATTACAGACTTCTGTTAGTTTACTCTGTCGCTAAACCAACAAATGTTACAGCAGTGTATGCGGGCACCTTCTACAGTCCCGTGACACTATCATAATTGAGAAATGTATGTGTATGTATGTTGCCCTAGGCTTTTTATCCAACCTGAAGTCTGAGTCATTTTCAAATGCCATTAGAAAAGAGAAGTGGCAGTAGAATAAGACATCAGTAGGCTGAACTGAATAGATTTTTGGGCATGAATACTTCAGCATCCATGCGACTATGGGAATGACAGTGGAATTTTCTTTGCCTTAAAAGGAGAACTATGGGGTTAAGGCTTTTCCCCATAGTTCTCCTTAGGCTAGGTTCACACCTAGGCGTATTGAATATGCACGTCTGTCGCGCGTTTCACGCATTTTTACCGTGATTCGCTGTAAAAAAACACGCGACAAACGCCCGTTTCCGAGGGCTACTTGGCTGTATCCCAATGGAAATGCGAGACCAAAACGCCCCAAAGAAGTACATGTACTTCTTTGGGCGTAGGCCGTTTTGTATCGCGTTTGGATGGGCGGAAATACGGCAAGGTGTGAACCAGACCCATTGAATACAATGGGATTTAGATGTTTGAGCGTTTTGTAGAGCGTTCGTCGAGCGTTGAAGGCGCTACAAAACGTTCAGGTGTGAACCAGGCCTTAGGGTAATGGGAGGACACAAACTAGCGTCCTCCCGTCACCCTAGGTCAGTATACCGCGAGCTGTAGCTCGCGGTATACTGAGACACCGCAGTATACTGCGAGCTGCTGCTCTCGGTATACTGAGACGCCGCAGCTGAAGCGGATCCCAACAATTGTGCCGGGATCCGCCCAGCTGCGTGACTGACAGCTGGCTCTGCCTATCTAGAGGCAGAGCCAGCTGTACCCGCCCCCTCCCCCGTCCATTCCGCCAGTCAGCGCTGGCGGATCGGAGCTGGGAGGGGGGAATCCAGCCCCTCCCCTGTAACGGCAGAGAGCCGTGACAGGATCGAGAGGTGAGCGAACCCGGTATGTGTTCGCTCACCTCCTGATCTACTGAGCCGACATGTGACAGTCTCATTGTCACAGGTCGGCTAGAACTATGAGGTGAGTGAAAAGCACTCACCTCATAGTTCTCTTAACTATTTGTGCTAAAATGTGACCCTCTGCCACCAGAGAGAGTTAGAATGTGCCTCTGAATGCTACTCTATGCATGTGGGCTGTACTCAGGAGCCCCTGGGTGCATAAGTATTATGCTTCATGTAGGACTTAAATTAAGTGCCAGTCCAAATAAAGCTTTTTAAAATTTCTGGACAGAGGTAGAAAAGGTTAGAACCTCTTCACTATATAATTTGTAGAAAAAAAGATCACCAAACTATCTGCAGTCCATCAAGGACCCAGTACTTGACCTTTTATCTTAGAGAGCTGCTTAGGTATTGTGGAAGTACTCTAGGTTATGTGGGCTAGGTTCCACATGCTTGGTCTACTTCTGTAAGGCTTTAGGGTCTGTGTCTCAAAATATAATGCCTTTGACTCCCCTGTTCTCACCCAGGCATTTTGTCAAGCAAACGTAAGCACGACAAACCGCTGAAGAAAAGGAATCCTATTTGCTTGTTACGAGCACGACAAAATGCTCAAGACAAGGAATCCTATTTGTTTCTATGGCGCCCCTATTCACACCTCGGGGTTTAAAAATTCCGCTGACCAACAATGATTGTGGGATCATTTTAGCAGGTTTAAAAATCCCACTGACCACCAATATTTGTGGGATTCTTGGGGGATTAAAAAAGAAAGTAAAATAATTTTTTGTTTTTAAAAATTTTAGTATTTTTACCTTTTACATTTTAAAACAGAAGATGTCCAGTGGTTATTAAATACCAACAAAATAAAACTGATGATAAAAAATAATAATTTTGGTTTGTGGCACGTAATTGTCAGTCAAACTATCACAGCACTGAAAACTAAAAAACGGCCTGGACAGAAGTGTCTAACATGTTGGTACTGAAGTGATTAAAGCAAAAAAAAATGTTTTTACAGCTGCCCGAGACTCCATTGTGAGGATTTTCTCTGTCTTCCTTTAGTAAACACAACTAGAACTGTATTAAAGGGTGTTCTATTTGCCAGGCATTCAGGTTTAGCTCTTCTTTTGAAAGTAATGTCCTGCCTTTTAATTAGACCGGCAACCTTGCTCAGTGCTATTAGGAGCACTGAGTGCCATTTGTGATGCTAGTGGCTTTTGTTTATGAACAGTTGTGTGTGTGTGTATCATGTGTCTCTGAAAGCTTCTATTCTATGCAGTGTATATACCTTGCACTGGATCCATACATCTTTAAACTGTAAAAAGAAAAGAAAAAAAGACAGGTGATTAGCAAGTTGCATTGATATACCATAATTTGAACAATTACTGGTGGCAGCCCTAACCCTGGAAAATCACCATCATACCTTCATCTTCTTCATCAAGAACACCTATATTGATGTTGATTGATTATAAAAATCACAAAATAAAAGCAAATAAAGCACTATTTTCTGATATTATGATCAATCACTGTCAGTAAATGTGTTCCTAATGAAGATGTTGGTGTGCTGGTGACTAATTTTCCACTCATCTGTACGGCGCCATCTGCTTGTTACTAAAGCACGAGGAAGTATAAGGGACATATTGCATAGATGTGCAATGGGATATCCTTTATAGTCTTAACTCTGGTCTTGGACTGGGGTGGACATATTCCAGCCCTTTAGCTGTGGTGAAATTACAATTCCCATCATGCATCTGCATCTCGGTGTCTTGCCTTTTGCTGTCAGAGTCTTGCCTAATGGCATTTGTAGCTGCACATCTGGAAGGCTGGAGTTTGACTAGCCCTGGTCTAGGAAGAACCTGTGCAGACCAATAGCCCTGCCTTAGGCCCCTTTTGCATGGGAGGCATATGTTCCTATCATCAGGGGATCTGTGAACATATCCCCTGCTGATTGGAGCAGTCACTCCTGTGATATCCGTGTACGTTCAGTGAACAAACCGGTACCATGTTAGGTCTATGGGCAGTTAGACATATGCAGATATATGGAGGGACCAAGGTTTTAAAGACTTTTGTAAATGACTAACAAGGAGAGGGACAGCATTACGGTGAACTGTTGCTTTGCATCTGTAATGAACGGCGCCACTTTAAATCTATATACACATTCCAATCCAACCCGTGCAATCTTTATACAATCTCCTGTAGATTTACCAAAACTATGTAACAGGACATACCTAAACTATTCGATTTGTATCCAATCAGGCAGTTACCTGGACTATAAAGTCAGTAGATTTAGGTTAGGTTCACACCTGCACTACGCCCGTGACGCGAGTCCTGGGATCGCCTGATCCTGTACAATGCAGGCAGCGATTGCCACTCGTCCCCATTGATTTCAATGGGGTGACATCCGTGCGGCAATCGCAGAAAAAAAAGGTACATGTACCTTTTTTTGCGATACACAATGCACGGCTGTTTTAGGAAACCACACAATCCGCCTGGCATGACTAGGGTGCCATTACAAAATAATGGCACCCCCAGCACGATTGGTTCACACCTTGGCAATTGCCGCACGGTGATGTGTCGCCTAGGTGTGAACCTAGCCTGAAGGGAGATTGTATTGTGTGGTGAGCCTAACCATTCATTTAACCCTTAACCTGATGTATTAGCAGTTACTGCCCTCCGTACCCCAGTAAATATTACTTAGCCAACGACCAGACTTCAGCATAGGGGAAACATTTTTTAAACCTGTGCATGGACTGAAAGCAATGTTGCAATGATTCAGGAGCGACTGTCTCGTCTGGTAATGTTGTATGCCTAGTGGTTTGAGCATGCAAAGTTTGCAGAGTAGATCAATTTAAATATATACTGAAATTTTGATTTGAGAATAGTTCAAGCCCAGTGCCATTATAGACATTCCACAACAAAAAGTTCTTAAAGCTGAACTCCGGGCACAAAAACTTAAATTTGAATATATATTTCTCAATAGTCACACAGGATATAAATGCGCTCTGTGCACGCCGAATGCCTTTACAAATTCATATATTACTATGTACAAGTAGCAGTGACATCATCACTGTGCTGTACATAGCCCGTGCAAAGAGCAGAGCTGTGGGAAGGCCAAATGGCCATATTAGGTCAGTGTGATTGACCAAAGATAGTCATGTGACCATATAAGGTGAATGACATCACACCATCCCACCCCATTTGCTTTTGTGCAGCTGTAGGCAGAGAATTCCCCAGCTGCAGCTGATTGGGAGACAAAGAAAGGAGCTTCCCTTTAGGTTCGGACCTGGCTTGGTCCAAAACTGAGCTCATCTGTAGAGCACATAACCTGTGCAGAAAGCTGATCCACCAGGCCCCACCTACTACAGGCTGCCTGCAGAAAACTACAGCAGGGGTGGTTACAAGACCAGTCACCTTGCACTAGGAGAGAGCAGTAGTGACTGGTCTTTATTGCAGTAGGCCCCTGCACAGAGGCTAGGTTTCACACTGGATTACTACACAGGTCTAGAAGAAATACACAAAGCTCACCAGGATTCAAGTAACAATACACATGCAGCCAGTCAGAGGAATCAAGCATTTTAAAAGTTTAGAAGATTCACAGCTTACACTTCGTTTGTAAATCAACCCCAGTGTCTAGGAAAACTCTCTCTCTTCACAGGAACAGAACCTTATCTCCGTCATCATTATTTAACTCCTGACCATTTTACGCATGTCACTGACAACTATAGAGCAAGGCTTTGCATGTAAATGTCAGCTCACTCTCCTTTTACCAAGAGAATCTTTAACAGGCAAATTAGCTGGGAAGTGAACCGTGATCTGGAGCCCCCCAGCCATTGTCACCCCTGTCAACTCTCACCTTCTTCAGCGGCTCTGTGTTCCTCACTTGCTTCTTACCACACCCGGACAAGCCTGGAGGACTAACTTGAATTTTTAAGAAGTCTGTGGTTTTTAAAGTGGAAAAAAAGGAGGGAGGGTTTGCTATGACTCAGTATCATGTGTGCAAAATACAAGACTTGAAGCGTAGAAGAGGGAGGGAGAAACACGACTTTTCACATCAAGGCTGACAGGTAATCGAATCCAGCCACCACCACCCCCTTCCTCTTCCTTTGATGAGCACATCAGAGTCAGAAAAGGAGGGGAGAGGATTATGGGAGGGAAGAAAGATGCAGTGTGATGGGCGAACCGCAAAAACAAGCTGGCTGAATTAACTTTGCTACCTTTTAAACGGTGTTTCAGAATTTTTTGAGGTTTCGCTTTAGCGCGGTGTGAACAGTTATAATACTAGGAGAGCCGAGCGACTGTCACCTGCTCTGGAGGTAAGCCTCTCACGTTTCTGACTGGTGCTACGGGTCACTGCACATAACACACACACACAACACGCCAAGTCACCCACAGCGCGATAGACCAATATAGGAGATACAAGGAAAAAGTCAAGAAACTTGACAACAATGTACATAAATACTGTTCTGGGCAATGTATATTTGTTTGATCTGGATTCATTATTGGAAAAAGTTTAAGAGTTTAATACTACTTTAACGCTGAAGGGGGGCTTGGTGTAAATCCAGTTTGCCTGAGCAAAACTGTGATTGACACAATTCCTCCTGTCCCAATCAGTTGTGGCAGGGGCATTCCCCACCTCTTTGT
>NW_017308538.1:103667-122013 GCF_000935625.1 Nanorana parkeri
ATATTTTTCAGCAGCATTTTTTTTTTTAGAAGATAATTTTTTATGGAAATTGTCAGTTTTACAAAAACAAGGTGCATCAAAAAATGCAAACAAATAGGTAAATTAAATAAAAGTAAAAAAATAAGACTTAAAGTGACATTAATGTCAAAGATTTTTTTTTCCCCTCCCCCCAATGTTAATTAAAGAACTTACCTTAAATGATGTCTCTTAATCCGATCATCTTCTTTCCCATTGTTTTCATCTGTCCTTCCAGCGCTGCTGTGGGTCTCCGATCCAGCGCTGACTCCTCTGTCCTTCCTGGCACTACCTGTCCCACGGTGTCTGCATGCGGGTGCATGCGTCCACATACTTAACTTGTGTCTCTCCTCGTCTCCCAGCCGACAATGTGAACTGCGCACGCGCCCGCCCCCAGATGCTTTGCAGCCGCCTAAAAATGTTCACATTTTCGGACGGGAGCGCGCGGGGAAGACACAGGTAAGTTTAAACCAATTTTAACGCTGGCTTTTTGTTGTTGTTTTTTTACATGTTTTGCATCTATCTACTGCTTGCTAGCAGTAGATTTTAGATTGTAAGCCTTCACGGGCAGGGCCCTCCTTACCATCTTGTCTTGAATTGTATTGCGATTGTAATGTCTTCCTTATATTGTAAAGCGCTGCTCAAACTGTTGGCGCTATATAAATCCTGTATAATAATAATAATAATAATAATAAAATATATAAAAACACCGGAGGGTTTAATACCCTTAAAAAACAATAGCAGGGTTTAATAACCCTTTAAAAAACAATGTGTACAAAATGACAGTATACTCAGCATATTGAACATGTGAAGCCTCTCCAGTTATTGCATATCGTATCACAATACAGGTACATACCGTAATACTGACTGTTATTCAGCCGCAGGGGTACTAACCATAAGAAGTACAACTAGAAAGTGTATCGGCCCTACCGGGTAGCAGTTTTACCAGTTTTACCAGCATCATGCCGTCCCAACCACCTCTCCCATAAAGTATAGCATTTATAAAAGGTTACCTCTATGTTTGAATGTTATTTTTCCAAAGGCAATCAAGCGAACCATTTCCTCCACCCACATAGCCACAGATGGGACTGTGGGTGATATCCATTTAAGTGCAAGAAGTCTGCATGCTGTACGCAGAGCTCTGGACACAGCAGTCAGAGTCATATCATCCCATAAATCGGATTTTAAAATGCCAAGTAAGCAGGCCTGAGGGGAGCAGGGAATTTGGACCGAAAATACAGAACCTATAACTCGTTCGACATCCGCCCAATAGCGAACCAGTTTGGGACAACCTCAAAGGATATAATAGCATAATTAAACCTTAAAGAGACACTAAACTCAGCAGTTAAACCTTAAAAAATGCCTTCAAGTACCTTAACTATTAACAAAAATGTAGCTTGTGTATCATTCAGCTGTATCCTCAAATCATCTCTGAATTGGTGCTGACACTGTCCTTCCTTCTGGAGGGTGGCTACTTTTGTTCCCCATGGTCCCCGTGTGTGTTGTAAAGTAGCCACCACTCCAAGCGCTCTCCTGTGATGGACTACAATCCCTCTCCTGTGATGGACTACAATCCCAATACCAACTAGTAAACTAAACATGACATGGTGATCTGACTTTCCTGCGTTGCAATAAAGCAATACAGCCTAGTAACCTCCCCACCCCCAGCCCCTGATTGGACAGTAAAGATGCAGTTGCACACTGGTGAAGTCATCTCCCTGATATCTTCTCCTGTCTGCCCATTCATGTAGCAGATGCCGATAATCTCTTAGTGCTGTCTCTCACTCTCGCAGATTAAATGCTGCTATACAGAGTAGATGACAGGAGGCTGATACTATGTATACAATAAATTTTATGATTTTTTTTTATGAGACCATAAATGCATTGACTTCTGTTTTCCATTTCATATCTGCCAGGAGTCCAAATTTATGATGTATTTTTAATGGGGTTACTTTCTTTGATATGTAATAAAAACACTATATTGCCAAAAGTATTGTGACACCCCTGCAAATCATTGGATTCAGGTGTTCCAATCATCTCATGGCCACAGGTGTATACAATCAAGCACCTCGGCATGCAGACGCTTCTACAAACATTTGTGAAAGAATGGGTCGCTCTCAGGAGCTCAGTAAATTCAAGCGTGGTACCGTGATAGGTTGCCACCTTTGCAATAAGTCCATCTGTGAAATTTCCTTGCTACTAAATATTCTGTGGTCAACTGTTAGTGGTATTATAACAAAGTGGAAGCAACTGGGAACAACCGCAACTCAGCCACGAAGTGTTATGCCACGTTAAATGACAGAGCTGAGTCAGCGCATGCTGAAGAGCACCGTGCGCAGAAGTCGCTAACTGTCTGCAATAGCTACAGACCTCCAAACTGCATGTGGCCTTCAGATTGGCACAACAATATTGTGTAGAGAGCTTCATGGAATGGGTTTCCATGGCCGAGCAGCTGCATCCAAGCCTTGCATCACGAAGTACAATGCAAAGCGTCAGATGCAGTGGTGTAAAGCACGCCACCACTGGACTCTAGAGAAGTGGAGACGTGTTCTCTGGAGTGACGAATCACGCTTCTCTGTCTGGCAATCCGATGGACGTACCTGGGTTTGGCGGTTGCCAGGAGAACGGTACTGACCTAACTGTATTGTGCCAGGAGAACGGTACTTACCTAACTGTATTGTGCCAAGTGTAAAGTTTGGTGGAAAGGGGATTATAGTGTGGGGTCATCATTCAGGGGTTGGGCTTGGTGAAGTGAAGGAAACTCTTAAGGCATCAGCATACCAGTGACGTGCTGTGCCTTATGTGCTGGGTGAGGCATCCTCCAGCCCGCCGAAGCTCCACCCCTGACCCGCTGAAGCTCTGCCCCCGACCCGCCAAAGCTGGCCGGGGTTGGCCAGCTCGATCAAAATTAAATATTAAAAATTATTTTAAAATGGTTAGAAAAAAGAAATTGGTTTCGGCCTGACAAATTTAACATTTTTGTTTTTCGGTCTGAAAATTCTATTTCAGTGCACCTCTAATATATACACACACACACACACACACACACACACACACACTGGGTTCCAGCCAAACATGGCCCTCTAGGGTATAACCAGCTGCCAGCATACAAATTCTTTATTTGCATGTCACTTTGAACAACATTCAAAAAGGTGGTTAAAAACTACAAACAAAATCCTAGCTCTTCTAGAGCACCAACTAAACATTTTCAGCAACCCTGGATATCCGAGCAGAGTAATCTATAGCCAACAAAAGAAAGTCTTTCTTTGAGAAGTTTCACTCACTGCCCTGCCCTCAGCAGTCCAGTCAACAACTTCTCTCCAGATTTACTTTACTTTTTAGGGGCTTCGGGGAAATATAAGGGGTCTAAAAATAGACCCCTAAAATTTCCCTTTTAAAATAGAAAAAGATTGAGAACACAGAGTCCTCAATCTCTTTTTCTGTGTCCCCTCTTATCAATGAACAGGAATCCTCTATACTGAGTGTTCCGGTTCATTGAGAATATTAGTATGTTTACTATAACTACAATTATGAATGAACAGGAGGTAATATAAGTCACTCCCATTCATTCATAATTAAGCATATAGAGTGTTTGTAGCCTGCTCTCATCTCTGACACAGACACACGCTGTCACAGGAGGCTGGGCTTTCCTTCCTACAACGCTCGTTCAGCCTCCTGTGACAGCGCTGTCTCTGCCCCCACACCGCTCTGCCGGACTGTGATAGGCGGCTGAGCGGTGTGGGAGGAGAGACACCGGCTGATCACGGCGGTCTCCTCCCGCAGTGCTCAGCTGGCTGTCACTTTCTCTCCTCCCTGCTGGGACAAAGAGCAGCGCCCAGCGGAGAGGAAAGAAATCACGGGTGTGCGCATTTAGCCAAAAGTGCCATTTTCGGCCGGAGCCCCCCTTCTTTTCGCCCGGGGCCAGCACACCGGCCGCCACCCAGTTGTTACGCCACTAGACAGACGGCATGATGTTTTCTACTAGGACTTCCTGATACTTCAGTAAATCCATCTTGCCTTCCACATGCTGCAGGGTTTCCAGTGCCGGAAGATGCAAAGCAGCCTCAGAGCATGACTGCGCCACCACCATGCTTAAAAGGAGAACTATGAGGTGAGTGCTTTTCACTCACCTCATATAGTTCTAGCCAACCTGTGACAATGAGACTGTCACAGGTCAGCTTAGTAGATCGGGAGGTGAGCGAACACATACCGGCGTTCGCTCACCTCTCGATCCTGTTACGGCTCTCTGTCGTGACAGGGGAGGGGCTGGATTGCCCCCTCCCCGCTCCGCCATTGCTGACTGGCGGAACGGACAGGGGAGGGGGCGGGTACAACTGGCTCTGCCTCTAGATAGGCAGAGCCAGCTGTCAGTCACGCAGCTGGGCGGATCCAGACATAATTGTCGGGATCCGCTTCAGCTGCGGCGTCTCAGTATACTGCAGGCAGCAGCTCGCGGTAAACTGCAGCGTCTCAGTATACTGAGCCTAGGGTGACGGGAGGACGCTAGTTTGTGTCCTCCCGTTACCCTAAGGAGCACTATGGGGAAAAGCCTTCACCCCATAGTTCTCCTTTAACTGTAGACAGGGGGGAATTTATCAAAGGGTTTGCGACTGTTTTCTGACAGTCACATCTTGTAAAAGAATGCTAAAAGAGCGCAAATTATTGTTCTGCATTTGCATCCTTTTTCCTCCACTGCTACGACACTTAAGTATATGCGACCACATACATAGAAATAGCGACAAGACGCATAATCCACACACTTATGTCAGATCTGCGATAGACCCCTGCGTCTGAAACTATACACAGAACAGTCGCATGTTAAGAAGTCCTCAGGGGGACTTCTTAAGGCTGTGTTATCCTGTCATAAAAGTCTCACTCCTTCTTTAACCCCTTCCTGTGGAAAACAGCTCTATATACTTTTCCTCTTTCTGTATGAACTTTGACTTCCCATGTCAGTGACTGGTATGTGAAAGGATTAAAGAGAGTCAGAGGCAAACATCCCAACTCTCCCGGACGTTCCGGGAGTCTCCCGCTATTAGATAGCGGCTCCCGGCCGCCCGGAAAGAAACATTTTCTCCCGGAAAGGTTTACTTTGCTCGATCTAGCAGAGTAAACCTTTGCCTGCTTTCTGTTTTTTTTTTTTCACTCTGATATCGGAGCTGCCGGCCGCAGAGGTGGACCTGAAGTTCTCCATCAGATCCTCTCTCTGATTGACAGCAGCAGGGGCGGGTGCAATAGGCAGCTTGCTTTTGGCTATTGCAAATTGAAATAGCCAATAGCAATCTAGCTATTCATTCCTATGCTGGGTTTTTTGTTTTTTTTATTCTGACGGCAGCAGCTGTCCGAATACTAAAAAAAAAAAAAAACAGCAGATAGCAAAGAAGCCAATTCTTCCCGTGCTATCTGCCATTGTTTCAGGGGGGTGCATCTCCATGAAATGAAAAGGGAACCTCCCTGAAATTACTTTTCAGGTTGGGATCCCTGCAGAGGTTATGCTCTGGTAGTTCAGGGAAGGTATAAACTGCACTGGCTTCAAACTTCTCTTACTCTTATGTAACCCCCATGTTCCAAATCTTCTCTCTTGTCTCTGCCACCCTCATTCATTTCTCTCTTTGTTTGTCCCCCTCCTTCTCCTCCCCAATCTCACAAATCTTCTCTCGTAAAGCAATCTCAGCAGCCACACTTCTAAAAGCTCTCTGTGACCAAAATGAATAAACGTATGACCTGCTGGTCTACTACACAATCATGAATCTATATAACACCAGAGTAGCAATTCACTCGCACATTGCGGACAAAATCTGTGTTGGGACAGGTTCATTGTCGCAGAATATATGACTACAATGATAAATTCCCCCCCGGGTGTTTTTTTTCAGCGTATGCTTCATTCTTCTTCCTCCAGACATACCGCTGATCCATAGGGCCCAAAAGTTGCAGTTTTGTCTCATCACTCCACAGAACAGAATCCCCAAACATCTGTGGCTTATTTATAAGATTTTGAGCATACTGGAGCTGACTTTTCTTGTGCATAGTAGTGGTGAGTGCACATTATGGAAACCTGTGCGTTTAGTATGCGCCTTACTGTGCAAACTGAAACCTCAGTGCCTGTTGCCACCAAGTCTTGCTGCAGGTCTTTTGCAGTCACTTGAGGGTTTTTCTCAACCTGCCGTCTCAGAAATCTGGTAGCAGCTGTCAATAGCTTCCTTTTTCTGCCCCATCCAAGTAGTGTAACCATTGTTCCTTTAACCCTTTCGCTGCCGAGGCCTTTTTTTTTCCTTTTAATTTTTGCACTTATTGTTGTTATACAGGATTTATATAGTGCCAACAGTTTGCACAGCACTTTACAATAAAAGGAAGACATTTACAATACAATTCAAGACAAGATGGTAAGGAAGGCCCTGCCCGTGAGAGCTTACAGTCTAAAAGACACATGTTATAATCCACATTTTAGGCCTGAAAATTACTTAAAACCCCCAAAACATGATATATTTTCTGAAAGCAAAAATCTTGAATAAAATGGTGGCAGTTGAAAACTGTACGATGTTAGCGCAACTCTTTATCAAACCCAAAATATTAGTACTTCATTTTAGTGCCCAAAAACACAATATAATGGCCATTTTTTTGTAAAATATAAAAGATGAGGTTACAACAAGTAAATAGATACTCAACATGCCCAGGTTAAAAATTCCGTGCATCTGTGAAACTGCAACAAAAAACAGTACAGTACAAATTATCCACAGGTCATCAGTTTAGAGATAACTGTAAATATAACCCTAGCATTATTGCTCTGTCTCTCTGGCGTGTGTGGCGATACCAAACATGTGTAACGCGATCGTTGTCTTCGTACGTTGGCGCACCCGACGCATGTTTGCCTTAAGGTGTGCACACTCGTGGGGGACTTTAAAAACTTTTTTTTATTATTTTTACATTTCTTTTATTTAATATAGTTTTTTCTAAAAAAAAAATTTTCACCTTACTTAATTGCTATCACATAGAGGGGCTTACAAGTAGGGTTGCCACCCGTCCGGTTTTGGAGTCTTGCGTCCAAGTGCCCAGCCTGCGGGCACCCGGACCCAAGACCCTCAGTGCCAACACTGGCATTTTCTGACTGATCTGGCTGCCTATGTCCCCAGCTAGCGCGATCTCGGGCGGCCACACCTCGGGCAGCTCAGGATAGTCCTGAGCTGCGGGCGCCTGTAAACAGGCACAGGCTGCCCACACATCACCTTGCCCTCCCCCTGGCTCTCTGACACCATGCTGCCAGCCTGTGCACCCCTTGTGAGACACCACATTCCAGACAGCCCACCTGAGAGGTGCTGTAAGAAAGGTCCTGCGCATGCCCAAAGTACCGTATGCATCTATGTGCATGTCCAACAACCCATTCTCAGGGTCAAAAGGTAAACGTGCACAATACCTGCGCACGCGTGTGCATCGGAGATTACACGTGCTTTCCAGCAAAGAGCCGCACAGGAGGTGAGATCTATGGAACCATATTTAAACGGATCTGTTGCACACCTCCTTTGCTGATTGATCCTCAGCTATTCCTGTATCCTTGAGTTTGTTGTGATCCTGTTTTCTGTTCCTGACCTGGCTTGTCTTGACCATTCTTATGCCTGCTGATTATACCTGCTTGACCACTGGCTTTGACCTCTGCTCCTTCCTGACCCGGCTTCTGTACCCTGTATTGGCACTGCATCTCAGGATTGGCTTGACCTTGGCATCTGACTTCTGCTTCGGTACCTCGCTTGCATCTGGTTTTCTACAATCCATGCACCAGTGCTGCCTTGTGCCCTTCTCTGCCTGTCTCCATATCCAGGGAAGTTGGACATGGATGCAAGAAATTCCATCTCCCCCATCCGGTCTCACTCCAGGTACGTGCAAATCAAATCAGGCATGTCTGAGACAGAGAGGAGTGCGCTCCCCATTGGAGCCTTATGCCAAAAGCTATCTTCACTGACCCAGGCAGTCAAGAACCTGCAAGAAGGCCATTTTTAACTAGGACATGTTGTGGCCCTGACTTCTTTACAGTATACTTCTTCCTCTGACATAGGACATCCTAAACCCTCTACTTCTGTCTCTACCACCTCCACCTGAGCTCCAAGTGCCAACTCCAGAGCGTTTTTTTCTGACAATCGCATTAAGTTCCCTGCGTTCAAAAAAGAATGTCAGTTATACTTCTCATTACAACCACGGACTTTTGCCACAGAAACCACCAAGGTTGGCTTCAACATTTCTCTGTTAGTCTTTATGTATTAAATATACGTTTATACAAAACCATGTATGTTTGATGGACGTTTTGTATGGTTTGGACACTTTTAAAGCCCCGCTTTTCTTTTCTTGTATACAATTCTAATTGGGGGTGTGGTGCCCATCCCTAATGGTTCAATTCAATTCCTATGCTTTAAACTATTGACTATGGTGGAAGACACCAATCCTTTCTTATTGAACCATATGGGACCATACGGTCTAAATGTTAGTGTTTTTTTTTTTGTTTTTTTTTTATAGGACAAATTTATATGAATAACAATGTATGTTTATAATCATTATTTATGTAATTAGGATTTTCACATGTAGCTTGATGTTCCAACTATGTTGATCACATGTCTTACTTTGGGTGATCTGACACCAGGTCACCTGGGTATTAATTAGTCCCTGCATATGGATATTTATACAGCTTAGGTTACACCTTGCAAGTCCATAGGTCAAACAATGCTCTGTGTCAGATATTTCCCAGAGGGTTTTTATTACTGACCAATTGATTGTATGTCCATGTGAAGTTACTTGTATTCTTAAATACTTCTGTAGTTAATTTTTCTGATATACCGAGTTTGTCCTAGCTGTTACATGGCTCCGAGGTCCCACATGCTGTGTCTATTTCCATCTATTGGTGGGAGGTCGCCAGGCTGGATCCTTTATTGGGATTGATCTGCGCGTTTGTTTGCGGCAACTATGCGCACGCGCATGCTTTGCCGCGAATATGCGCGCACGTGATCCACCAGTCTGACGCAGCCATTGACGTCATGACGCAGTGCGGGCATGCGCAATGGCATTCCGGGGATATAAAGGTGGCTCATCATGGAGCCATCTTATGGACTGTTGATCCTGAACAATACAGACGATGGGATTTTCTGCAATAGGTAAAAACTAGTTCCAACTATATTTACTGCCTGTTTCTACTACTGATTAAGATGAACATTTGGATCGCTATTTAGATTATTGGAATTAAACTGATTGGGGTGGGAAGCAACCGTTTTGGAGGTGCTCCTCGAGGCTCTGAGCATATTTACCTAAAGCCATTATTTAGTATTAGTTATGCCCTATATTTAGAGTCAGATTTATTGTTATCTTAATGGGATCCTTCTGTCCTTTTGTCAGTATTTACGGACTGTCAACTGCCTCTATTAACATAGATAGTTTATATCTTTGCATATTTTTGCACAAATCTACCTCTGAACAAATTCTTTGGAAAAACTGGAATTTATGACCCGTTTTCATTTTCATTCTCATGTTCCCAGTCCTGTCTATCCCCGGTTACCTCCCACCTCTTACCTCCCACCTGTTGGTGATTGCGAGACAGTTTAAAAGTGGCTCATCATGGAGCCATTTTTTAGACTGCTGATCCCGAACAACACAGACGATGGGATTTTCTGCAACAGTCCTGTTTATCCCTGGTTACCTCCCACCTCTTCACCTGTTTGGTGATTGCGAGACAGCATGTGGGGCCAAAGATCCAGCCATCTTTGTGAACATGTTGCACATACAGTTGCGAAACGCGTCGGAGATGGGGCCCACAGTGGATCATACAACTATTACAGAAATCAGGACTCAAGGAGTCCATGTTATATTAATGAATTATATATAAATGTACACATGTATGGGCACCAAAAGGAGGTAGCTTGATTTCAATGTAACATTGTATCATGTCAATGACATTTTAATTGTAACCAAGTCTTTATGTATTAAATATACGTTTAATAGGTAAAAACTAGTTCCAACTATATTTACTGCCTGTTTCTACTACTGATTAAGATGAACATTTGGATCGCTATTTAGATTATTGGAATTAAACTGATTGGGGTGGGAAGCAACCGTTTTGGAGGTGCTCCTCGAGGCTCTGAGCATATTTACCTAAAGCCATTATTTAGTATTAGTTATGCCCTATATTTAGAGTCAGATTTATTGTTATCTTAATGGGATCCTTCTGTCCTTTTGTCAGTATTTACGGACAGTCAACTGCCTCTATTAACATAGATAGTTTATATCTTTGCATATTTTTGCACAAATCTACCTCTGAACAAATTCTTTGGAAAAACTGGAATTTATGACCCGTTTTCATTTTCATTCTCATGTTCCCAGTCCTGTCTATCCCCGGTTACCTCCCACCTCTTACCTCCCACCTGTTGGTGATTGCGAGACAGTTTAAAAGTGGCTCATCATGGAGCCATTTTTTAGACTGCTGATCCCGAACAACACAGACGATGGGATTTTCTGCAACAGTCCTGTTTATCCCTGGTTACCTCCCACCTCTTCACCTGTTTGGTGATTGCGAGACAGCATGTGGGGCCAAAGATCCAGCCATCTTTGTGAACATGTTGCACATACAGTTGCGAAACGCGTCGGAGATGGGGCCCACAGTGGATCATACAACTATTACAGAAATCAGGACTCAAGGAGTCCATGTTATATTAATGAATTATATATAAATGTACACATGTATGGGCACCAAAAGGAGGTAGCTTGATTTCAATGTAACATTGTATCATGTCAATGACATTTTAATTGTAACCAAGTCTTTATGTATTAAATATACGTTTTGTATGGTTTGGACACTTTTAAAGCCCCGCTTTTCTTTTCTTGTATACAATTCTAATTGGGGGTGTGGTGCCCATCCCTAATGGTTCAATTCAATTCCTATGCTTTAAACTATTTCTCTGTTAACTGGGGAACTTCAAGATTGGGCCCATCATCTTCTAGAACAGGGTAGTTCCACCCTCAACTCTGTCACCTCCTTGTTTTGAGCATTGGCGAAAATCTACGATGACCCGCAGTGCACCTTCTCTGCAGAGTCCACCCTCTATTCAATACAACAAGACTGTCGCCCTGTGGAAGACTACGTGTCTGAATTTCGCAAATGGGGAGCAGACATAGGGTGGAATGACACGGCTCTACAACACCAATTTGAACTTGCTAGAGTAGGAGTCCCCGATTCCTTAATTTGGCTATCCAACTAGATAGGGAATGGGAGGGCTGACCTATCCACCAGTAACCGCCCAGTATGGATGATGCCCCGAGTGCCACCTACTCCAGCACCCATTGTCATACCAGCTGCACTGGTTGAACCCATGCAGATTGGACTGGTCTGGTCACCTCTGTCCCCTGAAGAGTATTTCTACTGTAGTAAAACTGGCCATTTCCTCCAAGACTGTCCTGTGAGACCCTGTAAGTCTTTGTCCACCATTCGTCCTTCCAAATGCCCTCCGGGTAATTTATTAATCTCACATTGCCTCTGTCTCTACAGGTCTTTATCCTTTAACCCTCATTCCACAATTTTTTCCGATCTGCTACTGTCTTTACCAAACTAGACCTTCGTGGGGCCTATAACCTGGTATGATCCGGGAAGGGGATGAGCGGAAGATGGCATTCTGGCACTTCAAGTACCTAGTGATGCCCTTTGGGTTGTACAATGCACCCGCCACCTTCCAACATTTTGTTAATGACATCTTCAGAGACTTATTAGACAATTTTATGATAGTCTATTTAGACTATATATTGATCTTCTCTCCCTCCCTAGAAACACGCAGAGAACATGTGAAAAGGGTCCTTTCCCGCTTGGGACAACATCAGTTATATTCTAAAGCAGAAAAATGTGAGTATGAGAGGGATACCAATCAGTTTCTCGGCCTCATTATCTCCTCGCCAGGAATATTGATGAATCCACAGAAAGTCTCTCCCATTCTAGACTGGCCAGTACCAAGTGACTGCAAGGGGGTTCAGAGATTTATAGGATTTGCCAACTTCTACAGTAAATTCATCAGAACTTTTCTTTGATCATTAGCCCCATTACTCAATTAACCAAACAAAATACTTTGAGTATTTCTGAGAGGGGCTTAACTTTCACACACCATCTGGTGAGTAACCATCGCTTGGGGGCTGCAGATTGGGTGAAAAAGAGCTGTTGAATATTTGTGTGCTTGGCGCTTTCCTACTATTTAAACATTATTTGTTTTTTACATCATGGATTGAGACTTTTTCAAGGAGTTTTTCGATTTTTCATTTAATATCTTTTTTTATATTTATTTATCTGATTTTCTTTCAACCTTTTTCACTGGAACAGTTGTTTGACTGGTTTCTCAATTGAGCATTTTGTGCTATCACCGTATCACTGAGATTGCTAGAATGTATTAATGTGATCATTTCATTGATGTCTTGTCACATTGTATCACTTAAGTAGCTTTATGCTTTTAATGTTATTGATTAACACTGAATAGGTCTCTTTGAAGACTCTTCAGTGGTTCAACACATTTTTTCAACACTATTGAATAATTTTTCACTGTGACTAGTATGGTCTTCACCTAATTATGATATGTTTCATTTCTATGTTTCACCTTATGGGATTGAGCTGTAATATTATTTTATTTTAATTATTGTTATCTAGTTTACCTAAACACCTATAGCGCTGTGTTAACACTTTCAAGTAAAAAAAAATAGCAAACCTGATGTTCTTTCCCGGATGTTTTCTGAAGAGAAAAAGATGGACTCTCCTGACACTATCCTACATGCCCAGAGTTTCCTTCTAATGAACTCTGATTTACTGTCTCAGCTCAAGCAGACATCCACTAAGGCAGCTTTACTTCCTAACTTAGAATTTCAAGAACAAGATGGTCTGCTTCTTCATTATGCTAAAAATTTTGTGCCTTCGGACTTGCGATCCAAGATTTTCAGCCTTTTTCATGATCACCCATCATCAGCAGGACATTTTGAGGTTCTAAAGACAACAGAGCTGATAGAGCGCTCTTTCTGGTGGCCAAACTTATGTTACAATTGCCAGGATTACTTGCGGTCCTGTGGAGTTTGTATCCAAAATAAAACAGATAAAGCCAACGCCTGGGGTTTATTGAAGCCCCTATCCATTCCTAACAAACCCTGGAAGATGATTAGTATGCATTTCGTTGTGAAACTGCCTCCTTCCGAGTATTTTCACGACTATCTTTGTTCTTTTTGATCATTAATCGTCTGACAAAGATGGCTCACTTCTTGCCTTTGATGGGAACCCCTTCAGCTGTTCATTAAGGAGATTGTCCAACTCCATGGAGTTCCAAGCAATATTGTTTGAGTGAATAGCACCGTAGCCACGCCCTCTGGCCGCAATGCGATCGGCCGCACGGGATCGCAAGGCACATTATGCCTGCGGTCTGGTGCGATCAAAATGCTGCAGGCACTATTTTGATCGCACCGGACCGCAGGCATAATGTGCCTTGCAAACCCGTGCGGCCGATCGCATTGCGGCCGGAGGGCGTGGCTACGGTGCTATTCACTTGAATGGCCAGAATTGGGCCGGAACGCACTACATCTAGTGTGAACGGGCCCTAAGGTGTTCAATAATTTTGGGACTGCAGAAGTCATTAAATGTTGCATTTTTAGTTGAATTTGGGGAAACCACTAACCACTTGACGTCCATGGATGCACCTGAACGGCCGGAAGGCAGCCTTATAGGAGCGGGAGGGCGTCTTAAGAGTGGGGAAACTGTTAGCAATGTAAACTCCAGCGATGGCCGTTTACATTCAAGCGTTCGGACGTCTCTAGAGAAGGCCAATTGCTTGCAATAGCTGCGGGTGTGCGCCCCTCCCCTACCTCCGTCACCGCCCCCGCGATCCACTGTTCCCGGTGATACTGGAGATCAAAGGGAGATCACTGCATTCAGTGTCACTCTCTGGTTACAGATGCCAGTGAGAAGCTGATAAAGCAGATCTCTGCTTCATCAGCTTCTCTGGGGGTCCCTAGGTGACATTAGGGGTTTTGGGGACCCCTGATGTCTCCATAAAGAGGACCTGTTATTTGAATTGGCTATCACATAGGGGGTTTCTTACCCCTTATGTGATAGCAATAAAGTGTAAAAAAAAAAAAAGCTAAAAAAAGTCACACATTAAAAAGTAAAATAACACAATTTTTTTTAAGTCCCCCGCCCCTTACACACGCAAACATGCGTCTGGTGCGCCTATGTGCGAAAATGACGATTGCGCCCATTACATATGACCGTGAACATCGGAGTGAGAGCAATAATTGTAGGGCCATTAATTAATGATAACACTAAACTGATGAGCGGTAAAAGCTTTTAAGCATCGTCTACGGCCAATTTTGGGTGTGGTCATTTTCTGCTATTTCACGGGCACGCACAATTTTAAGGCTTGACATGTTTGGTGTCTATTTACCCAACATGACCCCATATTTTACCAAAAAACTGGGGTAATAATAAATGTTTCATAACATTTCATAGGGAAACTGTTTTTATTTTCAAAATTGAGGGTACTTTTTTTGTTATATAGTAAAAGATAAAAACCCCAGTGGTGCTGAAAAATACCACCAAAAGCTCTATATGTGCCCAAAAAAATGGTATAAAATTAATTTCAGTACGAATAAATGTCAAAGTACTGCACTGCAGTATTGAATACTGCACTGCAGTGCTGAATACTGAAAAATGGCCTGGCCAGGAAGGGGTTGTAAACACCCTGGTCTTCAAGTGGTTAAACAATTTTTCTGTCAGTTTTGCATAAATGCAGCCTTACTGCGCTCAAATGTATCAATAGGGTACATTTTCCCTTTTTAAACAAAACAACTTCCAGCAGAAACTCAAAAGTAACACAAACAGAAAGGCCTACTCCACCTTAGAAGGCAAACTAACCCTAATACCCATCACTCCTTCCTACTGGAACGGCTATTCCAGCTTCCAGTACTAATGAAGATGCATAAAAAATCACCGTCCTTAACATACAGTTTTTCTGCCAGACCTTATTCCACAGATATTCAGACTCTCTGCAGTCTGTGTCTGCATCGACCCAGTGCAGCCTGGATCTCTCTCTCTCTCTCTGAGCTCTCCCAGCTACTATCAGGTGCATGCTTAATTAAAAGAAAGAGGTGGTGTACCTGTTGGGGCAATGCTTAACTCCGTCCTAGCCAGGGACGTACAGAGTCATATACCCTGTCACAATATTATATATATAAATATATATTATGCACACACAGTATATATGCTGTTTGGATTTGAGCACAGACATTTCTCCATTTCTGTTACTTCCTTTGTTTACCACATTTACCAGATGTTAATGATGGTTGGCATAATGTGAACGGTGGTAGTACATCCTGTAGTCAGAAAATCTTGCTGTGGTTTTGATGCGCTTTAACAGCCATCACAGCAATTTGCAGAGCAAGATGAAGAGAATGCGGATGGAAAAAAAGTACTTGTGTCTTATAGAAAAGTATAACTTTTATTTGTCAGTGCTCCTGGCATAACTAAATAATACCAGATCATCTGCTGCGCCATACCTTATACCACTCTTCCTGAACCAGAGTTCCATCAGAGGTTGATAGAGCTTTCTTGAACAATAGGCAATTTCTGCTTCTTCAATAGGTAACCAGTGACACCAATGTATGAAGCCTGCTTCCCATTGATCACTAATGTCAGGAGCATTCTCCACATTGACCACCAATTTAAGAAGTATGCTTCCCATTGATCACCGGTGTAAGGAGCACCGTGTGTTCAGCAAAACATTCCTTTACATTTTTGCCCAAACACTTACAATCATCATGTATCTGAACAACTGCTTCCAAGTCCCTCAGCTAAGCTACCCTGAACATCCTGCCCAGTAAATATCAAAAGGGACAGAGCAGTCTCCAGCAACTGTTCATCTATTAGATTGGACATCTATAGACATCAAGAAGCAGCATTCATTAGAAGTGATTTAATCAGCATTTGAAATATCCTTTTGACTTTAATATCACTTTAACTCTCACAACACCCAGCTCCATTCCCGGCATTTGTAAGACTGTGCTGCAGCCAGTGTACAGATTTAAAAATACATTCTAGCAGGTAAGTACAAGAGTTTTTTGGCAGAGCAAACTTTTAAGGTCTACCAAAAGACCCTCCCTGCTTGAAAATTTATGTTTTCGGGGCTTACTTCCACTTTACAATGACTGTCATGACAAAAATATGGGGGCTGTCCTATTGCTGACCCTCCTTTCAAAACACTAGTTGCCTGGCTTCAGTACTTTTGTGCCACAGACTCAGAACAAGCATGCTGTACATGAGTGTCAGAAAAAAAGTGTCAGAATTTCTAACCTCTGTTTGTTCCAGTTCATACTCCGAAAGCATTAAAGCCAAAGCATCAACATGACAGCCATGGAACTAACTTATCATAGGAGAGGTCATCAATGGCAGCCCTTATATTTTACTCATGGCAGATGTTGGAAATACAACAGCATATTACTGACATTCTACTGTTAAGTCTTTTGACCTGTAGATGGCGCTGTAGTGCAATGTTAGTTTTCTGTGTGCATGCTTGTCTGTGATATTCTGTGTGCATGCTTGTCTGTGATATTCTGTGTGCATGCTTGTCTGTGATATTCTGTGTGCATGCTTGTCTGTATGGTAAGGGGGCCTACCCCCTTACCATACATAGGGGGACGGTCGGCATCTTCATATCGCCCTATTCCCCTTGTCGGGGGAGGGGCGGTATGATTGCTGTTCTCCCAGGGTGTTACATCTTCTCATCACGCTGACATAGGTAGGGCTCTGCGTAGCGTGGCTGTGAGAGGGGACAGTGTTGGGAGGCTCCTGCCATTGTCCTGTCAAACAGAGAGACCTTGGAATGGGAGGTGGCCTCGCAGGGAGGGGCGGGGCACCTCCATTCAGATGCGCCCTATAAGAGGACGCATATGCGGACGGATGGCCAGTCCTAGCTGCATGGTCACAAGCCGATGTTGGACGGCGTGTGTCAATGCGGCGGGAATCTATACAGAGAGAGGGGAGCTATGGCTGGGATCGATTAAAGGAAGCTGGCGTTTTGATGTGTAAGTAAAACTTTAGTTAGCAGATATTTAATGGGATATATGGCATATAGGTGCAGTATAAGTTCATCTCTATGAGGAGTGGAGTACATGTTAGTTCATACATTAATAGGATTACATTACAATCCATGGATCATTAGTACTATTGGATACTTTGGAATATTACTCTGACTGGATACTTTAGACGATACAGAGTTCAATTTATTTCTTCTTTTAAGATGCACTGAGATTGATCATGCCCTGGTTTGGGACATGAATATTGTTTAAGTCTGAGCTTTTGGAACTGAACATGATGATCCAGAAAATTATTGCCCTTGTTGCCCATTGGTAGTATATCTATGGGGGATATTATATCTATAGTCTACTTGGGTTTACATTGTCTTTTCTCTTATTGACTACCCTAGAGTTTGCTGGAATAATTTGGGTTGGATCCTAGCATCTATTTTATGCACTCACACCTTGCTGCATCCCAATGTTTTATTATACGATTGATACTTGTTTATAGATATCCTGAGGCTACTCTCTCCATCCTCTCTGTTGTCCTTGACTGTTTCTGGGGATGACTCGACTGTGCGGATCCACTCACCACTAATGTCCCACTTATGGTATTTATGTATGTATTTAATTGGTTAAATTTTGTTACTGGTTTGTCAATTATGTTTGAAATATTAATATACTGATTGGCATATTCATGTGAATCCTAAAGGTTACCTCCGACTTCCCGATGAAGAGACTAGGGGGCCATCGGACAAATTTTTTAGTCCCGTGGGGGCCGCTAGCCAAATTTCATGCTTTATAATAAAAATTAACAACATACGGTACCAGTGTCAATGTCTGCGCATGTTGCAACTTTTACAAGTGGCAACTATCACCCATTCAAGTTAATGATGAGGTGACAGCCGCTGCATGGAAACGCCTGCACATCACATGCAATCATCCAGGGAGAGTGATTGTTTTTGTAACTGCATGTAATCATAACACATACCACTACATGAGGTGTGCACGCATTTACATGCAGCGGCTGTCACCTTATCATTAACTTGAATGGATGACAGTTGCTGCATATAAACACCAGATTAGGGATTCCTGCTACAGGAAAACGCAAGTTCCTGACACAGGAATCCCTAATCGCACCTTAGCACAGAAAAATACAACCCCCCCCACACACACACTAATACACTTCCCAACGCCGAACATTACCCTTACCCCCTCCCACACAAATAAAATAATACACCCCCCGCACAAATAAAATAATACATTCCCCCCGTTCCAC